>NC_142804.1:31316450-31514442 GCF_049724085.1 Artemia sp. Qi Xiang Cuo | reverse complement strand
TTGGTGGTGAGGGGCCTCCCCGGGTCCGGATGGTGGTCCCATGGCCCCGGGGTTGGGGGGGGGTACCCGAGAAATTTTCTGGCACATCCTCTTTGGGCGGAGGATCCACACCTGGTTATACGTGACTTCAAGGTGGAAACCGGGGGTGGGGGGGGGGCCGGCCGAAGGCAATCCACGTTTAACCTAAATTAACCTAACCTAACATAATCCAACCTAACCTAACCATACACCTAACTTTTTGTTGAGGGGGGCGGGGGCCCCCCCGAAATAAAAAACCTAAACACAAGAGGCCGTCGCAATATAACCTAACCTAACAGCCTCTAACCTAACCTAACCAGACCGATCACTTTTTGTCGTGCGATCAAATAAGTACATGTTGTTACATAGTGAGAGGGGAGGCAGTTGTGGAGTTTATGATACTTATTATAATCTCTTAACTCCTACATTATCCTCCTATACAATACTCTAACCTAACCTAACCAAACACAAAAGTTTTTCTATGTCTCTATACTCATTCGTATTCTATCAAGAGCACTGGTTGAGGCGGTGGGGGAGATCCACACCTAAGAGCTTTTCTGTCTCGTACGTAGGCTAAGCTAGTCTAACCTAAATTAACCTAACCTAACATAATCTAACCTAGCCTAACCATAAACCTCACTTTTTGTCTGTCTTTAACCTAATCTAATCTAACCTAAGTGATGCGTACATAGGTAAATATTTAAATATATTGAAAATACGTTCCTAGAAATTTTCACGCCCCCTCCTGTGAATTGAGTGCTAGTCACTTTAATTCCCAATCAAATGAGTCCTTTTCAATGTTTCTGCGACGTGTCCTTATGTGAGTACTTAGAAAATATAAAGGTATATCCAGGATATTCTTAAACCTGATTCTCCCTCCCATCGTGTCATTCAAGTTATAGTAGCTATGATTTTGGGGCATATTTCAAAATATATTTTATAAATTTTTATTATATTTTCTTTCTGATTACACAAGAATTGTGAAATCGTAGAGTTGATCAATCTTTGACAGTTTTACAGAAATTCTCACTTCCAATTGATGCTCTCCTATGTCCAAAACAAAATCGAACGCAACATTTAATTAATCTGCATTGAAGATGTCTCGTTTGACACATTAGTCTATGCGATGTAAGAAGTATTGTTTTGAAACCAGTCTCCGCGAGTGAAAAGTGGCAATTCGAGTGAGTGTTAATTGATATATAGAAAGGTAATTATTGTTCTAAATCAAAAGTTTGCACGATTTCGTAAATAAATAAACGTTAGGTAAGTATATTTTAGAGCTTTGAAAGGGTTTAAAAGTCAGTATATGCTGAAGTAGAGGACAAGATAGAAAATAATGGAAGGTTCTTTAAATGCAAGCCTGGCAATGTTTGATGTGAGTTCAATAATATGTCTTTTCAGTGTTTTTTCCAACGATAATAAGCAAAATATGAAAATATTTTCCTGAAATTGAAACCTCTTAGTTTAACTCAGGTATTGTACCTTTGGTAGATATAATGGTTCGAAAATAAACCATTCCCGTGATACAGAAAATTTAAGTTTGAACAATTATTAGCTATTATTTCATCATATCTCTGGTTTAGTCTGGTAGCTCTTTAATTCTACTCAAAATGTGTCCTCTTGTGGGAAGTGCAAAATACGACGAAATTACGTAACCATGGTTCTAATTCATATCCTTTAATTAGGGGGCTCAGGACTTGGTACAAAAAAAGACTAGTAATTAAAAGACTCGTACAAATAGCTCTTAATATTTTTTTTAAGTGTTTTTTCCATCGAAAATAATAAAAATATGACGAAATTACGTTCCCATGGTTCTAATTCATATCCTTCAATTATGGGGGGTCAGGACTTGGTACTGAAAATGAGTATGAATTCTTCATTTTTAGCCGTTTTGCAGAGGTAATACTGGAATATTTTGTATTTTTTTTAACTTTTGTGTGTTTTCGCAACAGAATGGCTCATATTTAAAACACTTACCCTTAGCTAGTTGAAAATGTGTATGAATTCTTCATTTTTAGCTGTTTTGCAGAGGTAATAAAGGAATATTTTGTATTTTTTCTAACTTTTGTGTGTTTTCGCAACAGAATGGCTCATATTTAAAACACTTACCCTTAGCTAGTTGAAAATGTGTATGAATTCTTCATTTTTAGCCGTTTTGCAGAGGTAATAAAGGAATATTTTGTATTTTTTCTAACTTTTGTGTGTTTTCGCAACAGAATGGCTCATATTTAAAACACTTACCCTTAGCTAGTTGAAAATGTGTATGAATTCTTCATTTTTAGCCCTTTTGCAGAGGTAATAAAGGAATATTTTGTATTTTTTCTAACTTTTGTGTGTTTTCGCAACAGAATGGCTCATATTTAAAACACTTACCCTTAGCTAGTTGAAAATGTGTATGAATTCTTCATTTTTAGCCGTTTTGCAGAGGTAATAAAGGAATATTTTGTATTTTTTCTAACTTTTGTGTGTTTTCGCAACAGAATGGCTCATATTTAAAACACTTACCCTTAGCTAGTTGAAAATGTGTATGAATTCTTCATTTTTAGCCGTTTTGCAGAGGTAATAAAGGAATATTTTGTATTTTTTCTAACTTTTGTGTGTTTTCACAACAGAATGGCTCATATTTAAAACCCAAACCCTTCGCTAGATGAAAATGAGTATGAATTATTAATTATAACACGTATAAAAGTCGTAAAAAAGGAAAATTTTGTATTTTTTCTATGTTTTTTTTCTTTTCGCAACAGAATGGCTCATATTTAAAACACTTACACTTAGCTAGTTGAAAATGTGTAGGAATTCTTCATTTTTACCCATATTGCAGAGGTAATAAAGGAATATTTTGTATTTTTTCTAACTTTTGTGTGTTTTCGCAACAGAATGGCTCATATTTAAAACACTTACCCTTAGCTAGTTGAAAATGTGTATGAATTCTTCATTTTTAGCCGTTTTGCAGAGGTAATAAAGGAATATTTTGTATTTTTTCTAACTTTTGTGTGTTGTCGCAACAGAATGGCTCATATTTAAAACACTTACCCTTAGCTAGTTGAAAATGTGTATGAATTCTTCATTTTTAGCCGTTTTGCAGAGGTAATAAAGGAATATTTTGTATTTTTTCTAACTTTTGTGTGTTTTCGCAACAGAATGGCTCATATTTAAAACACTTACCCTTAGCTAGTTGAAAATGTGTATGAATTCTTCATTTTTAGCCGTTTTGCAGAGGTAATAAAGGAATATTTTGTATTTTTTCTAACTTTTGTGTGTTTTTGCGACAGAATGGCTCATATTTAAAACACACACCCGTAGCTAGTTGAAAATGTGTATAAATTCTTCATTTTTACCCGTATTGCCGAGTTAATAATGGAACATTTTGTATTTTTTCTAACTTTTGTGTGTTTTCACAATAGATTAGGTCATATTTAAAACACTTACCCTTAGCTAGTTGAAAATGTGTACGAATTCTTCATTTTTAGCCGTTTTGCATAGGTAATATAGGAAAATTTTGGCATTTTTTCTAACTTTTGTGTGTTTTAACTACAGACTGGCTCATATTTAAAACACTGACCCGTAGCTAGTTGAAAATGTGTATTAATTATTCATTTTTATCCGATTTGCATAGGTAATACATGAATATTTTGTATTTTTTCTAACTTTTGTGTGTTTTTGCAGCAGAATGGCCCATATTTAAAATATTTACCCTTAGCTAGTTGAAATGTGTAAAAATTCCAAATTTTTACAAGATAATAGGAGTTAAAATATTAATATTTTGTATTTTTTAAATCTTTTTTTTTTTTTATAAACAGAATTTCTAAACTTTAAAAAACTTACCCTTAGATAGTTGAAAATGTGTATGAATTCTTCATTTTTACCCGGATTGCAGAGGTAATAAAGGAATATTTTGTATTTTTTGTAACTTTTGTGTGTTTTTGCAACAGAATGGCTCATATTTAAAACACTTACCCTTAGCTAGTTGAAAATGTGTATGAATTCTTCATTTTTAGCCGTATTGCAGAGGTAATAAAGCAACATTTTGCATTTTTTCGAACTTTTGTGTGTTTACGCAATAGAATGGCTCATATTTAAAACATTTACCCTTTAGCTAGTTGAAAATGTGTATGAATTCTTCATTTTTAGCCGTATTGCAGAGGTAATAAAGGAATATTTTGTATTTTTTCTAACTTTTGTGTGTTTTCGCAACAGAATGGGTCATATTTAAAACACTTACCCTTAGCTAGTTGAAAATGTGTATGAATTCTTCATTTTTAGCCGTTTTGCAGAGGTAATAACGGAATATTTCGTATTTTTTCTAACTGTTGTGTGTTTTAACAACAGAATGGCTCATATTTATAACACTTACCCTTAGCTAGTTGAAAATGAGTATGAATTCTTCATTTTTACCTTTATTGCAGAGTTATAAAAGGAATATTTTGTATTTTTTCATACTTTTGTGTTTTTTAGAAATAGAATGGCTCATATTTAAAACATTTACCCTTTATCTAGTTGAAAATGTGTATGAATTCTTCATTTTTAGCCATATTGCATAGGTAATAACGGGACATTTTGCATTTTTTCTAACTTTTGTGTGTTTACACGATAGAAAGGCTCATATTAAAAACATTCACCCTTTAGATAGTTGAAGATCTGTATAAATTCTTCATTTTTAGCCGTATTGCAGAGATAATAAGGGATCATTTTGCATTTTATCAAACTTTTGTGTGTTTTCGCAATAAGATGGCTCATATTTAAAACATTTACCCTTAGCTAGTTGAAAATGTGTATGAACTCTTCATTTTTATCCGTTTTGCATAGGTAATAAAGGAATATTTTGTATTTTTTCTAATTTTTGTGTGTTTTCGCAACAGACTGGCTCATATTTAAAACACTAACCCTTAGCTAGTTGAAAATGTGTATGAATTCTTCATTTTTACCCGCATTGCAGAGGGAATAAATGAATATTTTGTATTTTTTCTACCTTTTGTGTGTTTTTTGCAACAGAATTGCTCATATTTAAAACACTCACTCTTATCTAGTTGAATATGTTTATTTTTTATTATTTTTTTGACTTAGTTGTGATTTTATATAGTTATATTTTGTATTTTTTCTATCTTTTGTGTGTTAATGCAATATATTGGCTAATATTTAAAACATTTTACCTTTAGATCTTTTAAAATTTTTATAAATTCCTCATTTTTACCCATATTGCATAGTTAATAAAGAATTATTTTGTATTTTTTCTAACCTTCGTATGTTTTTGCAATATGAAGGTCCATATTTAAAACACATACCCTTTAGCTAGTTGAAAATGGGAATGAATTCTTAATTTTTAGACGATTTCCCGAATACATATTTGACTATTTTGTATTTTTTCTAACTTTTGTGTGTTTTCGCAACAGAACTCAGACCTATATGGTATTGATTTCAGTGCCCTAAGAGAAAAGTGCTTAAAAAATGATTGTGAATTTGTTTATTAATAAAATGCGTATATATACATCAATGTCTCTAAATCACCACTTGAGATTTCTTCATCTTTGATGACTTGGCAACTGTCGTGAACTACTCATCCCTTTAACTTATTTTGATTCACTGTATATTGATCTTGATTGACTGCAAAGTCAGGGTCACATTTTCTACAGTACAATGTAACTTCACTCTTGTCATATCTCTTTGTATAGTCAATAATACTATTTGCATTCATATCATGAAATTCCCGAGTTTCAGTCTGTCTATTTGATGCAATATCACATACAATGTTTTCAAATGGTGAATCACATTCCGTCACAGCCAAATAAAAATCCCTTGGCTTATAGTCATAGTACGTGGTGACATCACAACGATGACGTAGAAACCAAATTGTCTTGTTATACCAACAGTTGAATCGTACACCAGATTCCTCTTCCCAGAATAATTTAAATCCACGACGATACCAATCTCGTAGAAATAAACTAAAATCACGTTTAGGATTCTTTCCAATCATAGCGGGGTAAGTATTCTCCCACTGATTACATTTATCATAGTGACAATTGGAGCACAGGTGCCCTCTAGGATGAGAGTCACACACCACCTCAAGACATGAACTACATCCTTTAATTTGTACTGCATAGCCTCTATGTAATTTACAAGGATTACATAATTTACAATTTTCACTATAGTCATCAATAATTTTACAATGCTCACATTGAGTCCAACTGCCAAGAGTGTACATGCACAATGGACATATATAGAACATTTTTCGGTTTTCCGATGTCAACTCACTCACAGCTAAAACGAAACTGATCCTCCTCGCACGATAAATTCAAGGTGTAGGGAAATGGTGGAGAGGAGTAGCTCTGTCACGTTATCTCTTTCGCAGGAGGGGGGAACCATCTACATTGAATCCATTGGCAATGTTTTCAAAAGTTTATCCACAATAGGATTCTGCTTTGTTCCAATTAATATATTAATAAGTTGAGTATATGCATTCTAATCACATTTTAAAAGTTTCATACAATAGTCCAATGGGGGAGAATCACTCCTCATTATATTGTCAAGTGTTGCCTGACAAGAGAATATCCTGCGTTTAAGAGATAACTTGAGAAAATCATCATCCAAAATCAAATGTTTTTCCATAAACACTAGATTTGATCTAATTCTCTCTTTCTCAAATTTATTCATTTTTCAAACCTTTCACTCCGACTGCTGACTCTAGACTGACCCTGATTCGTTAGCTCTAACCAGAAAAGAAAGAAAACATTTTCGATTTCGAAACAATTTTATTGAATAATTACAACAACAACAATAATACAGAGCATGTACAATTAGCGATACTGTTTATTGTCTTCAATATGTTTCACCAATACACTTAAAGCACATTGAAGTCTATTCACATGTGCTATATCAACTGTTGCGGCGAAACATAATTGATCCTCCATTTTAAATTTTCTCAAGGATATCACATATCTTGCATATACTGCATCCCATTCCAGACAAAGCCGCGATCCTTTCGTAATTTCCACCGTAATGTTTGGTGCTCTTGTACTATTATCATCAGCTCCACTATTAACTTCTAATAGAGTAAACATTCCACTCATTATTACAAATATATATCCAAAAGAGTAGAGTCAAAACTGTCCTTCTCAATCCTTGAATTCTATTCACAGAGTAATAAAAATATAACAAAAATCCTTTCTTTATATTCACTCCGCCATTACTATTTAACCGACTCGCTGATTGGCTGAGAAGGGAAACACGTGATCTAACTGTTTCCGGGAAACTCATAACATTCGCTGAGAGCGTGCCAAAAACAACAACAACAACAAATAAATCGACCTTGACATTCGCTGAGAGCGTGCCAAAAACAACAACAACAACATCGACCTTGACATTCGCTGAGAGCGTGCACTTACAACAACAACAACATCGACCTTGGAAATTTAGGTCATTGACCCCATTAACCACGTGTTCTCCCCAGGGAGGCTATGCCCATATATGGACTCCCGTCACGAGTAGCACCTCCCTCTCTACTAACACCTGGGACTTTGTTTTCTCCAACTGATTTGTATAAACGTAAAAAAAAAACACCTACTACAAGTGGTAGTGGCAAGCTCATGCCTCGAAAGGGTGGGGATGCTCCCGATTAGAATCCCTGATCTTAAACCAGTTAATTGAGAATAAAACGTGAACAGGAAATAATAAACAGGATACATTTGTAATGTAATACAGTGTTTCACTTACAAACCGCAACAGCCTTGTTACTCGTTTGGCACCTCGAACAAATGTTGGTACTTGTCGGTTATTGGAAACACACCCAAAAATATAATTCAGGTTCATCCTAACGAAGACTTACATAAAATAAGGATAAAATAATACTTTAGAAACAAAATTGTGGAAACCTAACCCAACCGTAACCTAGTAACGTAACATAACGTACCCTCCCCCCCTAATATGCAAATATAAAGCCCAAATTGTACCAGTCCAATGAATTGCACCATCCGTCACTTGTTTTGGTATCCAAGAAACCGGTTTTCTGAGATGTAACCTAAGCGTAATTCTTGAATGTGTTTCCAATAACCGACAAGTACCAAAATTTTATATCTGTTTTTTATTTCTTTATATCATTCTTTAGCCCCTTGCTTTGGGTGTCACCAGACTAAGTTTTAAATATATGTTTATACTTTTTGCCCTGACTTAGTTTTCAGCGGTTAATCAGTGGTGGGCGGGTGTTCATTATTTTCGTTTTGTAGTGTAGGTGCTTTTTTTCTTTCTCCCTGTATTTCCTGTAATAGTCTTTCAGGGAGGGGGGATATACGACGTTTTTTCTTTTATTTTTAGAACTGTTTGTTGAATGAACAGTCGAATAATCAATAAACAGTAATCACAAGCAATCAATAAAAGTAATCAAACTACATGTTTTTCCAGAAATAAACTAAATAATTTGTCGCTAAATTCTACGCTAAATGCGCCAACTCCTAAAAATAGTGCTGCATTTGATCCAAAAATCGTTGGAGTGTATGATCTTCGCCTTATAATAAAAACAGAGATAAAAAAGCTAAATACTTACATGTCTTCATTATAAAGGTAACACAGAAGAAAATGAGCATAAAACTCTTCATTCTTCAGAGAATCAGCCTAAAATTAAGGTGTGATTTGTAGAATAATAACAACTTAATACAGAAGAAAGAAGAGTTGAAAAGAAAAACTTAATTATAAAAGAAAAAAAATCGTCCAGATTGAAAATTTTTCAAACAAAACATAAAATAACAATGGAAACGTTCAGTTGCTCTCCCATAAAATGAACCAAAGCTTTTTTTTTCTGCACAATTGCATCTGCAAGTATTTTTCCAAAAATGAATTGGCTGACCTGATCTTGAAGCGAATATTCCTTCCTTCCCTGTACACGAATGAGGGCATTTTCAGATTCTGTATTGATAGTACGGTGCTTAAACACCAATTTTCTAAAGTAAAAATCTCCATTAGTTCTCACTTTTTATATTATTTGAGACTTGTTTGCTTTTTTTGTTAAGGAAAAATCCTTGGAAAACCACAAGTGTGATGTTTATAAGCAGGCACGTAAAGAGGAATGGGGGAATGCTTAGAACACACCCTTACCCTGGGAAATCCTGTATTTACATACCTTGCCCACATTTTCGTTTTTTGTATAATTCGCTTGTTTTGGGAGCATCTTGACAAGCTCTGCCAGTCCCCGAAACGAGCTTGAACGTACGTGCTTAGATGATACACATAAAAAAGTATTACGTTTTCTTCCAGAGTTGAAGTTTTGATTAAAATGTGTTGAATGTGTGGAGAAGGGAATTTTTCAGAACTGCTGTATTTAAAGCTGGTAGCCTTAGGACCAGGCACAGTCAATACGAAATAAACTTATATTACATCTACTAAAGCAAAAACAACAATCTTCTTCAGAGATTCCCGCTTTACGCTTCAGAGTCTCTTCAGAGATTCAAAGTTTATTACTCTTATTTATCTGGCTCAAGCATGACCCCAAGAGAAAATACTAACAAGTCTAGTTGATCAGTGTTCTAGGGACTAAGTAGGTTCAAATAATATTTTCCAAAAAGAAATACCTGATAATTGTCACACTTTCCAACTTTTTCATTTTGGATCAACTTTGGAAAAAATACTTAAAATAACTTTGTATTTTAACTTAAAATAAAAACATAAAAATGAAAATTCCTATGCAGTTTTCAATGATTAGAACAATGCATTGTAATACAAAAATGGACAGAGGTACTTTAGTACTACGCAGGGCCTTGGGGAAGAATCATATGTGGGGCCAAGAGTTGTAAGCGTGTGGCATATAGATCCAGCAATAAAATCATGGGCCTCTAATGGTGTAGGCGTTTCTTATCATTAATACAAAATACAGTAACAGTACCTTGTGCAGATCCTTTTTTACTGTTTCGTTATTATTATTTCTATATTACGTGGGCGCAGAGCTGGATCTAGGTTTTTTCTTAGGGAGAGGAGGGGGGCGAATGTAGATTTCGCCGCCCCCTGCCGCAATATCAATTTTGCAAGTATTACGATTTTCGTTTAGAGGGACAGTTGAATGTATTTCATGGGAAAATAATGGTAGCGGTATGTATTTATTACATATGTTATTGATCAAAAGTGCTGGTTTATCAACTCACAATTTATTTTCCACTACTTTTGAGAGATGCATGATATAATTGATTTGAAAAGAACTTCATTCTCTCAAATATAGCCTAAAGTAGCAGCCTTTTAAACTGGTAGTGGGTCAAGTTAATCAAATGTAAAGCGTAAAATTCATTAAATGTACATTTATTCAGTACACCAGTACACACAACCAGTACATTCATCTAACAGTTCGTGGTAACAAACTCTAAGTGAGGAGCAACTCGGTCCAATAATAACCACAGCTCGAACATTTTGACAACAATAGATACATCGAAAGAAATGACTTCCAACACTGATTCCAAATATATAAAATACATTAGTGTTACCCATCAAAAGTTACAGACCTGAGACAACTTGCCTGATTTTCGGAAAAAGGAGAAACATTTCGAAAAAGGGAATGGGCTCATAATGATAATCACACCATCAGATTCAGCATATCAAAGAGCCCCATGGCAGAGGTTTCGGGCCCCTGTCTGCAAAAATGTAGAATTTTGTAGTTTTTGCCAGAGGAAACATGTCGGATGTGTGTTAATTGTTTCTTTTTTTTTCAGTGAAGATGGTATCGACCAAACGGTCCTAAAAGACCAGGAGAGACCTCATTCAAATGAAAACTGAAAGCTCTAGTGCCCAAAAAGACAGGAGAACAACTAGCTTCCTTTCCATACCCCCTTTTACCCCAAAGACATCCGATAAAATTCTGAGAAGGATATACTGTTCAGCATAGTCGAAAAGTCCAACAATCACGCCTCTGGGGCTGATGTGACACCCTGAAGCCCTTGCGGAAAGGGCAAATGAAATTTGTCCATTATTTACATAATAAATGTGTTATTGCGAAATAAACATATATTTTCTTAGGGGGAGGGGGGAGGGTGAGGGAAAGGGATGATTTTCGGCGGAAGGTAATTTTCCAAGAGGATAATTTTGAGAGAACTGTTCAGGGAAATTTTCTGTGGGGTTGGAATTTTCAGGGAGAAATTTCCCGAGTGGTGGGGGGATTTTCCACGGGATAATTTTTTTTTTTGGGGGGGGGGATTTCCATTGGGGGAGCTTTGGTTCCCTGCAAAAATATATCGAGGAGGGTAGGGGGATTTCAGGCGTGATGTAGCAAAGGACAAGAAATTCAAAAAAAAGTTCTTTTTTTTTTCAAATGAAAGTAACGAGAATTTTCTAGGGAGAATTTTCAGCGAGGATGGAGTTGTCCAGAGGTTTTTTTAGGAGGGGAAATTTTAATGGGAGAATTTTTCGCGTAGGAGTTTCCACGGAGTTAGAGGCGTGTTTCCCCGGCATTCTTTGAACACCGATCAGAAATTAAGTTGAAAACATTTTTTTTCCAACTGAAAGCGAGGAGCAACAATTAAACTTAAAAACAAAGAAAAATTATTCCACATATGAGGGGATTACCCCCTCCCCAATCCCTCGCCCTTTATGCTAAAGTTTGACTTTTTGTCTCAATTCTACAAGAACGATTCCTGAAACACAAGGGCCGTTTAATTGGAATAAGAAGCTTTCTTAAAGTACTAAAAAACTTTTGCGTAAAAAGTTAGGAATTGAGGAGGGTACAGTCCCATCATATAAGAAATTATTTCAATTAATTTTAAGTCTTAATGTTGCTCTTCACTCTCAGCTTGACAAACTTGTTTTTTTTTAAACTAATAATAATTTAATACATATCAATGTATTTACCACATAATCACAAATATCAAAACTGGAAATGCCTTTTTTTCTGTTTTACAAACTCAACGCTCCTTTCAGGAATAAATATGGATGCAAAGACTTCATTTGAAATATTGTAATCTTCTTCTCTTTTCTAGCTTTTGTTTCAGCAAACCTCCTCTCTTTTTTTTATATTCGAAGTACAGGAAACATTCAGTACGGATATATATTCCCGGTGGTTATCAAAAACGCGTACAGGCTTATATTTCTGCTAGCACTGCATCTTATGTTGCCAATTTTACCATTTCGCTAATTTGCCTAAAAATTTTGATCTTAGTTTCAACGCACAAATTTAAGAGTCAGGTTGAGTCTCGCCATGAATGGTGCAGCAAGAGTCATATGGCGTCTATATCTTATGAATCTTAAACACAAATTATGGAAAACAGATCCCGCCTTATCTTAATCTATGTATATGAT
The DNA here is from genome assembly GCF_049724085.1 of Artemia sp. Qi Xiang Cuo. NCBI lineage: Eukaryota > Metazoa > Arthropoda > Branchiopoda > Anostraca > Artemiidae > Artemia > Artemia sp. Qi Xiang Cuo. The sequence continues at coordinate 31,502,166 of NC_142804.1, read as the reverse complement.
GGTTGGAAGAGTCAATTGTCGTACACACCTCTTATTAGCATTCTTGTTGCCTCTCTTTTTCTTATTATTCTTTCCTTTATTATTTTTTATTACCAATTGCCTCTCCTTTCATTGCAGGGCAATGGGAAAGCATAACGCCTGTACACGTTAATCGCTTCAAATCTTAGGTAAACTATGGTTACAGCGACAGCTGCAACCTAGCAAAGTAAGAAACTAGAACGATGTTCTATTTGAGCTTTATAAGTAAAAAAAAAAAAAATAATAAAAAAAAAAAAAAAAAAAAAAATTGTCTGACCGAAAGTAAGGAGCAACATTAAAACTTACAACGAACAGAAATTATTCCGTATATGAGGAGGGCTGTCCCCTTTTCAATACCTCGCTCTTCACGCAAACGTTTTTTTAGTACTTAAAAAAAAGCTTCTTTTTCTAATTAAATGGCCCTTGTGTTTCAGGAGTCGTTCTTAAAGAGTTAGGACAAAAAGTCAAATTTTAACGTAAAGAATAAGGTATTGAAGAGGGGGCTACCCCCCTCGTATACGGAATAATCACTGCTCGCCTTAAGTTTTAATGTTGATCCTTACTGTCAGTTAAAAAAAAAATAGTTATTTATTTAACTTCTGGTCATTTTTCACATGATGCCAGGAAATCCAAGGAGGGGGTAACGAGGTATTGCAGAGGGGACAGCCCCCTATATGCGAATAATTTCAGTTAGTTTTAACGTTTAATATTGCTTCTTACTTTCAGTTGAAAAACTTGTTTTTCCAGTTTAATTTCTGATCGGGTTTAGAATAATGCATGGAAATTCACCCCCCCCCCCTCTATGGAAAATCCCCCACGGAAAATTCCTACGGACAATTCAATCTGGAAAATTCTCCTTAGCCTACTTTGGTTTGTAAAAAAAATACTTGTTTTTCATTTAATTTCCGATCGTTTTTCAAAATATGTTGGAAATCCCCCGCTGTGGAAAATTTTTTCCAGGAAATCCCACCCCCAGCCCTCCAATTGAAAAGTCTCTCCCTCCAAAAATTCCCCAAGGGAGTATTTATCCCACAGAAAAATCCCCCAGAGAATTTCAACCCGCAGAATTCCCCTGGACAATTCCAAGGAAAATATTCACATACAAGGGTCACCAAAGACAAATAAAAAGGATTTCGTAAAAGAATTCTGATGAATTCCCACGTTGTAAATTATCCCCTGGAAAATTCTCTCCCCACGAAAAATATCCCCCCCTAAAAAAAATCCGTCTGTGTATTTCCCAATAACAAGTAGTATCAGAGGCAACGCTGTAGCGTTGCCTATAGTAAAGGTCATACGGCTCCAATGTTTTATTATTTATTTATTTAATAATGCAGAAGCCTAAAACCTACTGCGTCATTGGCGCTTTACTGAAAACGAATTATATTACAAATGTTTTCTTTTGTACTTAATATTGAAAATAAATTTTAAAATTACAGTAAAATTTTGAACTGATGAGCTTTTAGCAATTAATATCATTGTGCATCAAATATTCAGTTTAATTTATTATTTCTTTTCAAGATTGGTCAAGACAAATATAGTTTCACTACAAACAAAATTTGGATACTGCCCCCTTCTTTAACTGTAAAAACCTAAAGCCTTCTGCATCATTGGTGCTTCACTGAAAACGAATTACTCGTATGTTACAAATTTATTATTTTCCAGTTCTTACAGCATTAAAAATGAAAATAAAAATTACAGTGAAAAAAATCTTGAACTGATGGTTCTTTCAACAATTAATATCATTATATATCTAATATTTAATTTGATTTTGTTTATAATTTCCAAGACTTTTCAAGACTCATATAGTTTTGCCATTTTTTTTTAACTCTGCCATTTTTTGTAACTAATCGTGTTAGTTTGTTACGAAAGCATTCTATGGCTTCTAGGCATTTCTATTTGAGCAGAAAACTGCACCTCAAACTTTGTGGAACATGCATTTTCTTGCATGAAACACCAAAATATAATAAAATGTCAAGTTTCGGAGTGTTCCACCACTCGCAAGCAAGTGCCATTGGTATTTTTGAATCCGCATGGGCAATTTAGGGGGTGGAGGGTAGGCTAATTCTCTTTGCAGCCCCATTCCGTCGTGGTATGATTCACATTTTCAACACCTGGCGTCCGGACTATCATATAATCTACGAAGCATACAACTACCCCAAATCAGTATCAATAAATAAATGAAACCCAAAACAGAACAAAAATTAAAATAAATATTAGAGTCAAACTCAAAACGAGCATATATTAATATGAGTAGGGTTCAAAACCCCCATGCTTTCTAAACGCCAGAATATAATTTGTACTTTACTGAAAAAAATTCAAATGAGTTTACTGAAACAAAATGTGCATTGTCAATTTAATATACATATGCTGATATTTATTCCCTAAAATCTTAATTAATTTTTTGATTTCTTAAAGTTACAGAAGTGGAAATATTTCAAAGAATTGTTTTCAGTAAAGCACCAATGACGCAGTAGGTTTTAGGCTTCTGCAGTGAGACGATACCCAAACTCTTGTTTGTAGTTATTTTTATTCGATTCAAACTTGATTTGCATATTCAATTTAAGTCTGACTTGTTTTAGGATTTATTTAGTCATTTGCTTTAATATATATTGTATGTTTATTCACATTGATTGTTTATTTAATTTCTGTTTGTTTTAAGTTTCTTTTATACTTTAATAACAAAATATTTGTTTTCGTTTTAAACTTGATTTTCATATTCAATCTAAGCATTACTCGCCTTAAGATCTATTTATTCATTTATATTATTTCTTGTTGTTTGTTTTTTGCATGATTGTTTATTTAATTTATGTTCGTTTTGGGTTTCATTTATTCTTTACTAGTAATTTCTGATCGTTTTGAGTTTGAATTTTAACAGGTATTTGTATCTCCTGAGCTTAAGTTTAAAATGCCCTTTACTTTTCTTTGAAAAACTTATTTTTCGAAAGTTTTTTTTCATTAATAACTATACAATAGGCAAATTTCACAGCCTACAGTTCTTCCCCAGGGGCTTGGGGGGGGGGGGGGGGTCATGTCATCACAAGAGGCATAGTTATTTGACCTTTCAACTATTCTGAACGAAGTAGTTATTTCAAAATTTTGATCGGATGACTTTGGGGGAAAAGGGGCACAGGAGGGACGTTAGTAGCCCTCTAATCTTTTTGGTTACGGAAAAAAGAGCACTACATTTTTTTTATTTCCGTTCAAGTGAGCCCTCTTCTGATCTTCAAGGACCTTTAGTTCAATACGAAAAAAAAAACAAAAAAAAAACACGCATTCGCGATCTTTCTTCGGAAAAAAAAATTTACATTTTTGCAGATGGGAGCCTGATCCAGCTCTGCGTGGGTGGTTTCAATTCATTCAGTTGTTCATTCTAAATACTTTTGTATGCAAAACAAACAAACAAGATACTCATCATTTCTGCTGAATCTGCTGGAAACAGCGTTTTATTAATTGTTCAGAAGAACCTAAACACCCATAAAAAATGATCTTCAAAAATATTGGTCATAGACTGCAGATGCAATGGTGACATGCATGTCAAAACAACTCTGTATGCAGCAGCAACGAGGGGAAAAAGATCTCAAACGGACAAAACATACCAGTATTAGTATTACCTTGTTGTTGTTGTTTGTTTCTTTTGGACCATTCATAGCCCATCCATTGATATTTTGTGAGGGTTTATTTAACCGATGGATTTCCTTCCCTTTCGCCTTTGCGGCAGCTGGTATCAAACCCCGGACCCTGTATTGTCAAGCAGAAATCAATCATCTCTGCTACCATTATAAATTAAAAATTGAAGGACATCATTATGACGTTTTGAAACAAGATATACCAAGAAAGATCCTGTCACTTATTTAATCACCATATGTTCCTCTGATTGGTTTTGGGTGACCAAGAATGACCTAATTTGTTTGTATGCAGGAGTCAAAGTCAATAAACTCAACTAAATTCATGATAATTGTTATAAATGCCAAAAAGAGTTCTAAAATATTGAGTGATATACAGCACTTCTATGAAAACTGGACTTTGAAGAAATTCACTATACCATAACTTTTAAGCAGTTATGGATTAAGCAGTTAATACTTACTTAATCTTAGACTATGGCGCAACAAAATGATTTGCAGAAACCTGAGGTGAGTGCCCAGCCCCTCTAGTTAAATTGTATACATATTACATTTAAACTTGAATGAGACAGTTAAACATTCTTCTAAATTTGCAGTTAAATAACAGGTAACTGAAGTTAAATCAAAAAGATTACAGTATCTTAACTTTGAAGATATTCAAAAATAATTCTTTATGGAATTAATTGATAACTGATCCAGGTTGCAGCGGTAGCTAGTAACCTAGTAAGAGACGATCACGTCCAATACTAAGAAATATAATAACCCATAACTCCTTAAAATACAGTCAGATCAAAACAAGAAGTACACTATTAGAACCGCCTTGTTCGAAATCCCTATATAGGAAACTTGCCATCTCTTGGCTTGAATAACAAGGGAAATATATTGGCTTGAAAATTAAGGAATTACTAATAGGAAGGAAGGTTCTAGGGAAGTATATTGACATTTGAGCACTGACATCAAAATTCACTCAAGAAGCACCTGGAATCCAACCTAGAGTAAAAAATAGAGAAACAACAAATAATTTTACAAAAAAAGATGCTAAGAATAATAAAGATAACATAAAGAGGGGATGACTGTGACTGATTCTAAAAACCATGGAAAGAATAATCTGATTGAGAAGTTTTTTCTAGTTGAAGCTTCTGAATTAAACTTCTTAGAATTAGTTAGAAGAATTAAATCATAAGGGGGAATTCAGCATAAATTTAAGAGTCAGAGCTAAGACAATATTTAACTTGGTGAAAATAATTCTTAGAAAAATTAACTTTTGCAGGATCTTTACGTATGGTTTGACCTGAAAATATGTTACTTTCTACCTTTCTGATACCAATGAAACAGGAAATTGGTTAACGTGTACAGCTGTCAATTCAACTAAGAGCCTCAAGGCTCCTTGACAAACCACATGTGCACATGGGTATGACCTTTAGAGAGAAGTTCAGAACTTTTTTTCCATTTAAAGGGTGGGGAGGGGGAGAGGGTCCAGTAAAAAATGTTTTTAGGTTGCTATTCTGAAACCATTCTAGGTCCTCCCCCCTCTGTCCAGTGTCCAGATGAACATAATAAGTGAAACAAAATTAAAAAAAAATAAGCACAAATGAATTCAAATAATATAGCTTACATCATACTCCATCTGTTCAAACATCAATAATTTTTCTTTAATAACATCTACTGATAATGACTCCATTTTTGTGATGGATGTAAATCCTACCTATAATACAAATTTTAATTATAAATATTAGAAAAAACAAATCCCAATAGACCAAACATCCAATAGGGGATAATCTTTAAAGGTAGCTATTGCATGACCATGTGGGATTTCTAACACAACAACTAGAAAATGTATCACAAAAGCTGAATTTGAGTCTAAGGTTAAGGTGTTAAGATCTGATAATACATCCATATAAAGAAAATTGAACAAAACATGACAAGCTCTCTTTCAAACTTCTTTTTGGTATACAGTACAATAACTGATCTAGTTCTTTAAAACATAGTCCTTTAGTGTGAATATGTTATTTTCAGCTAAAGTTATAAATCACATGGTTAACTTTGGAATTGTCTGGATTTCATAGTTCAAGGCTCAAAATCCAAGACTTGACTCAAACTTTAAAACTTCAAAAGTAAATTTCAGATTGAAGGATAAATATATAGCATGAATAAAAATGGGTCCAATCTCTACACAGGAAGCTATCCCCCTGCCTTAGGATAGGTCCAAATACAGTCATACCATATGTAATTTTAAAAGGTATTGTGACCTGAAATCTTTTTGCACCTCTTTTCCCCACAACAGTAAAAAACCCTCTGAAATTATACTTTCCAAAGACTGAGCCCCTAGTTTGCATACCAGTGAAAAAGTGTTATTCAAGGATAAACAATGTTATAGTAAAAATAACAAAATATTGCAGTGATTTGGTAGTATATCATAGGCAGCGCAATTTCGCTGCCTAAATAAAGAACAATGTTGGCACAATGTATTAATTTTTTTTTGTGTTTTCCATAACCAGGGCACTTTGTACTGAAGGAATTGTTGCAGAAACTTCAAAAAGGGCTCATTTGATTGAAAATTGGAATGGCTAGTGCCCTTTTTAATAGTCAAAAGTGATTGAAAGGCAGCTAACACCCCTTCTATGCCCACCATTTCCCCAAACACAGTCCATCAAAATTTTGAGATAGCCATTTTGTTCCACATAGTTGATTTCCAGATAGAAATTATATTTTTGAGGACACTCCCCTCACAGCCCTCAGGACAAGGGTTGTAAGCTATGCCTTGGAGGCATATAAGGTTTTTTATAGAAAGCTTTGTCATAGAAACTTCCAAAAACGGCTCATTCGATTGGAAATTCAAAGGGCTAGTACCCTTTTTAATAGTCAAAATTGATTGGAAGGAAACTAACCCCCCTCTGACACCCACCTTTGGAAGGCAACTAACACCCCTTCCATACCCACCCTTTATCCAAAAATATCCAATCAAAATTTTGAGATAGCCATTTTGTTCAAAAAAGTTGAAAGGTCCAGAAATTATATCTATGAGGATGACACTCCCCCCCACAGCCCTCAGGTCAAGGGTTGTAAGTTATGCCTTAGGGACATATAAGGTTTTTATTGAAAGCTTTGTCATAGAAACTTGAAAAGGGGCTCATTCAATTGGAAATTGAAAGGGCTAGTGCCTTTTTTAATAGTCGAAAGGGATTGGAGGGCTACTAATCCTCCTCCCACGCCCACCCTTCCATTTGCCCATTATGTTTAAAAACTAAATGTTGCCTTAAGATTAAATCAAAATGCACTGTGTTAATGCTAATTCCCAATAAGGCATCTCAGCAGTATCAGAAGAACAACTGAGGGTATTATGTTCAAACTTTTGGGGCTAATTCTGCTCTTAAAATTTAACCAAATCAAAAAAGTCTAAGTGAATCCACGCTATTAAAGAAAGTAAACAGATTTTTTCTTGCAAATGGTATCAAGTTTTCAATTTCAGGTCAACTAGAGGAGGTATGAAACTAAATTAAATGCTACTATTTGTGTCCAGATTTTGAAAAGGGTCTATGTAGTGAAAAATTGCTGAAAATTTTTCCCCAGCATACAAATAGCAGGCCAAACTAGAAAGTCTTAAAAAAAAACAAAATATTTAAAGCATTATTTTCATTTTCCCTGAAAAGACTATGTCAATATAACAAACAGAAATTAATCAAAAAACTTTTTGGAACTTTTTTGCAAGTCCTTTATATAAATCAAACATTTAAATAAAATTCAAATTCAGTATATATATATAAATATATATATATATATATATATATATATATATATATATATATATATATATATATATATATATATATATATATATATATATATATATATATATATATATATATATAATGTCATGGATCATCAGATAGGTAAACTTCCACATAAATTGAAAAATAAAAATATTCAAAATGCAAAGACATTAGTTGAATATAAATTAGCTTACCAATTATGTCAATTGTAAAGTGAAGAAGCAAGGAAGTTGGGTTTTGGAACAATTTTACTTGAGTTTACAGAACAAAACTTAGAAATATGTAAATTCATGTGTTCATATTTTGTAATGTAATTTATATTCAACTAATGTCTATATATATATATATATATATATATATATATATATATATATATATATATATATATATATATATATATATAATGTCATGGATCATCAGATAGGTAAACTTCCACATAAATTGAAAAATAAAAATATTCAAAATGCAAAGACATTAGTTGAATATAAATTACATTACAAAATATGAACACATGAATTTACATATTTCTAAGTTTTGTTCTGTAAACTCAAGTAAAATTGTTCCAAAACCCAACTTCCTTGCTTCTTCACTTTACAATTGACATAATTGGTAAGCTATTTAATCTATCCTGATTCATTGTTAATCTCAGATGGTTTTTTATAGTTTGAGCCTGAAAAATGATCTCTTTTCAGAAGTAATGCATACTGGAATTATCCAGAGTATTCAGAGAGCAATAAACAAGTTTGGAAATACCATTACTCTATCTTTGTCTTATATAAATATGAACATTTAAATAGATTAAAAAAAAAAATCTAAAGAAAAGTAGATTTAAGAGCTTCCATTTCTTCAACTAACCTTTATCTGTCTATACCAGCTTCTTTTGAGTTTGGTACATCATTTTATGTTAACTTAGAATGTGTTAGAGAAATTTCTAATTCATCTGCATATTTTTAAGTACTTATTTTTCTGTAAAAGATCTAAAGCTGAACTGGCCAGCCATGACAAAAACAAAGAAATGAATATAAAGACAACAAAACAGGTCTATTGCCAGTAAATGACGACAAATAGAAAACAAAAAAAATCCAACAAACATTTTGCTTGTATACAACAAGGTTTCTTCAGCATAGAAAAAAAATAGAAACTAAAAAATATATATAAAACTAACAAACCTTCAGGAAACCACAAAAGTGACTCAAATCACTTTTGTGGTTTCATGAAGGTAGCTACCAATTATATTTGTAAGTAATTGTATGTTATATATTTTATGTTAGTCTATTTTAGTTTTATATATATATTTTTAGTTTCTATTTTTTTTTTCTATGCTGAAGATGCTTTGTTGTATACAAGCAAAATATTTGTTGGACTTTTTTTTTGGTTCTCTTTGTTTTCATTTACTGGCCATAGACCTGTTTTATTGCCTTTATATTCATTTCTTTGTTTTTGTTAGTTTTCCATATTTTGAAATTTTGTCAGAGACCCAAATAATAATAATTCATTATGATTATAATACAGTTGATATGAACTTTTATGGGTGTTATTTTTCTATATTATAAAGTATATATTATATAATAATAAACATATTAATAAATCTCATCCAGCAATATGAACGCAAAATAAATATATTTTTATTTATTTGAATAATTAATAATTTATCCAGTATTGTCAAAAGCAATCTACTTTAAACTCATTTTTTTTTTTCATTTTGATGGTAATGTGGGGCCTGATTTGGCCCAATCATTCTAATTGCCCTTAATCTGGCCCTGGTCTATTCTTAGTAGCTGGCCTGTAAGGCAAATGTCATTAAATACCTTTTATCCTATTATTTTATTCCTTGTTTCTTTTTCTAATACAATTCATCTTTTTTGCATCTATTTAGAAATTTTTTCTTCAACATAGCATTACAAGTTCATTAGAATATACAAAATTGGATATTTATCTGTTATAGCAACAACACTCAAGAAGTGAAGTTAGGCTAATCCTAATGAAATATACCTAAGTATTATGAAAATGAAATACTTTAGTAACAAAATTATAGAAACTACAAAAGAGAAGTATGGGGTAAAAATTTACAATTGTGGCCGATGATAAAGAGACATGCTAAGAAATCAATCCTTACTTTAAAATATGTACGATGATCCTAGTTAACATATTATCCAAGGGGAGAACTTTTATCCTCATGACTTTCCTCCTTTTTCCTTCTTTTTTCAACTTAAATGAAAAGAAATTTGTATTTTTGTATGCTCTCAATGCAATGTGTAAATCTTTTGAAATTGTTGCTATAAATTTGTTTTTATAGATGATGTTGAATCTTGTTATTAAGTACATTTTTTTAAACAAAATTTTAAAATACACTTCTAAAATAAATTGAAGAATATCTTGGAACCTATATACTAACAGAATATATACCCCCACCTGCCTAGTGTGCAAATATATATCCAAAATTGCATTCTGAATCTAAATATAACCAAATGAACTTTACCTTAACCCCTATATATAGTCAAATCAGAGTATATATTTTCACATCATGGGGGTGGGGATAAAATTCATCTGTAATGCAAATGAAGATTATATTTAGACTCAAAATGTAATTTTGCATATATGTTTGCACACTAGGAGGGTGGGGGTATATATTCTGTTGGTAGATAGGTTCTAAGATATTCTTCAATGTATTTTAGAAGTGTATTTTAAAATCTTGTTTCAAAAAATGGAACTTAATAATGGGATTCAACGTCATCTATAAAAACAAACTTGTAGCAACAATTTCAAAAGATTTACAGATTTTCTTGGAGCATGGCAAAAGTTGTATTTTTTAAGCTGGAAAAAGAAGGAAAAAGAGGAAAGATTTGATGATGTAAATTTTTACCAAGTATAGAAATCAGGCCTCCCAGAATGTATTTTATAAATGGTTTTGAATCTAACCTAACCAAAATATGAACTAAAATATTTAATTAAATGCACCTACAGTGTAGTGTATATATACTCTCACTCTAAGCTGAAACAAACTACAGAAAGAAAACATTTCTGTTCAACTAAGAACTTGAGTGTTGTTGCTATAACAGATAAGTACCCCAAATGGCTTGGCTTGTTGGATATGCACACACTCAAGCTACCTGTTCATATAAATTTAACCCTAAGTTTTTTTTTGTAAATATTGAACAATTAACATAAATGGCCTACAAATAAAGTGAACATAGCCTAAGCTACCAATTGATGCTTTTATGCTTTCTGAGTATAATTGTTTTTGGTGCAAATTCAATTTCAAGCCCTTTATGGACTTCAAAAATGATTTCTATTTTCTCTATTTTAGATACAGCTTATATACCTCTGTTAGTGTCACTTGTCAAAACTGGTTTAGGCTACCCAAAAATTGAATCAACAGTGACAAGTTTGGGAATCAATAAAAGGATGAAAAATATATAATATAGGCTATATATGTGGGTTAGGTTAAAACTGAATTTGTGCCAAAAACAATTATTAGGCTATATTCAGAAAGAGCATAAAAAAAAGGCATTGAGTGTTATGTTCACTTCATTTTTAGGGCATTTATGTGAATTATTCAGTATTTACCTAGTCTTTCTTTTTTTATCTCCCATAATTCAGAAAACCATAAAAACATATTGTCAAAAATACTCATTTAGAGCTTGTATTACTAATTCACATCTGCCAACGTTCTTTCTTTTTAAATAAACTGGCTGACTGCAGGGTTGCCAAAAGTTTTAGGGACAAAAGTGTCCAAATGAGACAAAAATAGACACTTTTAGTGTCCCTCTAGAATATTATCAACTATACAGGATTGCCACTATGAATTTTCAAAACCTGTGAAAAAAGTGCTAAAAACCTGTGAAATTCATCCTTTTTTGTTCTGCTACCTCGCGGTCTGTTACCTGCTTGAGTTCTGAAGGTATTTCCAGCTTTGACATTAACACTACCTATAAATTAAGTTTAGTGCTAGTTCAATTTGAAGAGATGGCATAAAAAAATCGTCATGAGAATGTCAACTTGCTGTTTTCTGAACATTCAGAATTGGCCCTGAGCAAAAATTAAGTTTTCGAGAACTAAAAAAGTGAGAAGACAAGGTCGATTGAAATAAATTTGCTTGAGTGATACTCGATAAAAACTGGCGACCAGCGTTTGACAAAAAAAATCACAGCTGAAAGTATAAAATATAAAACAGAAACATTCGCTAGCGGCTATAAATAAAATTGAGCTGCAACATAGCTTTTCTGCGAAACTCCTTTCTTTCTTTGACAGCAGTGTAATAATAGCCATATGCACATGGCTAGACGCCACAGGGATTTACGCGGAATGCGCCAGCAGGGAATGGCCATTCACGTCTTCTTTCCAGCCTTCTCAGCGGCCTTGGTGACTTTGCCACCAGCAGTAGGTACGTCCTTGAAGTTGACCGACTTGATGGCAAACATCAACCATAAGATAGAAGAAAAAGATGAATTCGATAGTTCTAGCAAACCTCATTGGTTGTGACTTTAGGTCCTATTCCTATTCGGTGGATAAATGGAAGTACTCTGAAAATGGAAACAATGCATTCTCTGAAAGTGGTTGAAAAGTCTCAGATCGGTTCCAAGAGACAAGCGACGGCCATTATCGATTTAAACTCACCTGAAGGGGTTTTCAGTTGGGCGGCTGGGTGGCTGGATGGCATCAAGAGATTCAAGGAGGGTCTTGCCGTCAGCCTTGCCTTCTTTGCACTAAATGGCCCACCCATTGTATCATCGAAGACTGTCAGATGGCTCCAACATTTAGTCTCCTTGCCAATCAGAAATTTGGATGAAGGCAACGGATGCTGGGTTGTAACTGATCTTCTTGATGTAGGCGGAAACTTCTTTCTTGGTTTCCTCGAGACGAGCCTAGGAGAAGATGTTCCATGAGGAAAAATTCTTGAATTAAAACTCTCATTTCAGGATTGAGATGCAGAAAACGTAGTTGGAAATGAGGATATGCTTTCTTTGCGGAAAAAATGAACTAATAGGATACAAAAAAAGCAGGAGGGGAATCAAAGACAAACAAGAGAAAGAAAATAAAAGAGTAAGATCAGATTTAATAGAAAGAGTATCAGAAACAAAGAGTAACATTAAGAAATAAGAAAATAGAAGAGTAACATCAGAGCAAACATTTCGATTATTCAAGCTGAAGACAATTATAATTCTCTCCCTGACCCAGTAGTCTAAGCTGACACAATTAATGGCTGCAGAAATGGACTTGATTGATTTGGAAAGGCCTGTTGACAAAAAGGCTTTAAATGGTTTTCTCGCAACTCCAGGGCCGGATTTATGTTCTTCCTTTTCCAGTATAAAGTATAAATTATGGTTCCCCTGTGTAAGAAGTTATTTCATCCAAATGTTAATGCATTCATAAGAGTGAGATTAATGTGTTTATTAGAAAAAGATCCACGACCTGAAAAAATATCATTTAACTACCATTCTGAGATCACCAGCTCGTACAACGCCAACCAAAATAAAGCAGAACGGATTTCCTAAAATTGCCCTGGCCAATGTCCCGACACAGTCACAGTCAAAGATTAAAATAACTAAAACAATAGAAAAAGAAGTTCCGAATTCTGATTTTCATTTCCCTTCATTTTCAACACTAAATACTGAAAGCTTAAACATAGATAAAATGGCAAGGTTAAAGCAAATTGTTTATTTCCCAACGACAAAAGGTGATACTCTACTGGATCTGATTTGCAGAATTTAAGCAATGTTTATGATGAATCCCGAGAATTACCTCCCCTGGTGGTAGCTACCATTATATGGTGCATTGACACCTCTACCTTGATTTTAGATTAACTATGTTATTAAAACTGCAAATTATTGTCCCTTTCCAGATAAAGGAATTTTTAATTTTGACAATTGGATTTCTTCTGAATCTTGGGCTGATGTAACCCTTAATACATTTAGTCATAAAAGATAAGCTCCATAGTAAATATCAATAATACTTTCCTGAAAAGACATTCAAACGTTGTAATACGGATCGACCTTAGATTACGCAAGAAATAAAAGATTTAGTTAGACATTAGATTCAGCTCCCCTCTAATGATTTAGCATAATGATAAGACGCATAGGATTTGGTCAATGAAATGGACCAGATTCAGATTCATTCTCTATTTTGATGCCCATATCGTCATCCTTGCAGAACCTCCTCGAAAAGCTGTTCAATAATATAGGCAGAATCTGCCACTGATTCACTGACGAACGCTACGAGTACCCAGCTGCTTTACATGCATGAGGGAATCCACAGTTTTCACTTTCAGCCAATTTCACAACTTAGTTTTAATGTTTGTTAATTGCGAAAATTGTCTCTCGGCACCAGCACTTGAGTGCGGTAACGCGCATAAGTTCAACATAAAGTTTGATAGTTCAACGAATTTGGGAGTGCCATCAAGATTTTTCAAACTTAACAAAAGCTTCCAAAATTAAGATGGAGAAAACATCAGCTCTTCACTAACGGACGTCAGGATCATTTCTTCTTTGTAATCTGGCAAGAGCAATCACTGGTCTTCAAGAGTGTCTCTAGTAGACTTTATCTCGCTCTGACTTTTCCCCAGAAGTTTACTATATCTGCTGGTCAAAGGAGTAATCGTTTCAATAGTTCCACTTACAGCAGCTTTTAGGTCTAAGCAATTGAGTGCTTGTGATGTCCTATCTTTATGATTGGCATGCTTTCTCAACTGCTTCCTCAGTTCAACCTAGAATACAAAGCACTTCAGCTTAAACTGTTCAACAGCTTTCTTAAACAGTCTTTCTTCATTCAGGTAAGCTTCTGTGCTGAGACCACACGAAATATCTTTCCCATCTTTGTAGTTACGGGGCTCAAGGGGCACCTCAAAAGCATCACTTCGGTTCAAAAGTTCTTGTTTCACGGAACATCTCATGATCACTTTCAGCGCCGATCTAAAGCTTGTTATCAAAGTGTGGATCATTGGGTCCTCAGACTGGAACTGTACGTTCAAGCTATTAGCCTTACCAAGTACGACAGCTAGAAAGTACAGATATGTCTTCGATGTTGGTTCTTTCATATAGGCTAGAATCTTAGATGCCTTATCTTTTGAACCTGTAATTAGGAAAATACTAATCATTAAATTGTCTAAATTTAAAATAAGCAAATTTTAATAAATGACCGAAGTGAAAAACAAAACAAATTTTAATTTAAGTGAAATTTGGGGGTTTTCAGGATATTTAGTTAACCAAGTGGTGCAGTTAAATTGACGCGGAAATGACGTAAAAACCCAAAATTGTGGTTAGAAAAGAAACTATAAAAAGTTTGAGAAAGCAGTGGCAGGAGGAACTTTTGGGCTGCCTAAACCGAGATAGAGTTGCAGGTAAAGATATAGAGGAAAATGAAAAAGTTTGTGATGGGAAGATTGGATGTGAGGAAAGATTTGTTTTGCGGGGAAGAATTAACGACAGTACTAAAAGGGTTAAAAATAATAAAGCTTTAGGCGCTAATAGGGTAGTAAATGAGTGTCTTAAATATGGTGGCTCTGAGGTTAGAAACAAGTTACTGAAGATTATGAATATGATTTTTGAAAAAGGGGAAGTACCAAATGATTTTAGGAAAACCTTAATTAAGCAATTTTATAAGAAAGGTGATAAAGTGAGTGTAGTAATTATTGAGGCATTAGTCTGGTCCCTGTAAGTAACAAATTACTTAGTAATATTATACTTTTTAGACTGGCAGATGTCATAGACAAAGTTTTAAGAGAAGAACAGTGCGGTTTCAGAAAAGGTAGAGCATGCGTCGACCAAATTTTCACTCTTAGGTTAATAATTGAGAAGTGCCTGAGTTGTCAAACACCTTTGTTCCTTAGTTTTATAGATTATGAGGAAGAGTTCGATTTTGTTGATAGAAGAGCTATAGCTAAGGTTTTATCCTTTTATAGTATACCAGACAAATACATTAAAGTGATTAATGCTATGTACAATAATAACACGGCTGCAGTCAAGGTAGGAAATGAGATTAGCCGCTAGTTTTGTATTAAATCAGCAGTTAAGCAGGGATGCCTTCTATCTCCCTTTATATGGATCATCTGGATGGATCTTGTATTAAGAGGTCACATGAAAGGCAATGCGAGACCACGGAATCAAATGGGAAGGAAAAAGTCTCCTGGACTTAGATTATGCTGATGATTAAGCATCCTAGAGGAAAGTGTGAGAAAAATGAATTAATTTTAGAGGTTTTGCGAGTTCAGGGTGATAGAATAGGTTTGAAAATTAAAATTAAGAGGGCTAAGTCACTAAGGCTAGAAATAAAGGAATAAGAAAAGGTGACGTTGGGTGATGAAAAGATTTTTCAAGTGGGCAGCTTCACTTATCTTGGCAGTATTACTAGTAAAGATGGTGGGAGCAGTGAAGATGTTAAAAGTAGTATAGTCAAGGCTCAGAGTGTTTTTTCACAATAAAAAAAGTTTGGAAGAATAGGAAGATAAGTCAGCAAACCAAGATTAGAATATTAGAAGCTACAGTGATGACAGTAGTCAAATATGGCTCTGAAGTATGGACGGCTCGAAAAGCGGATGAAGATTTGCTAGATTTATTCCAGAGAAATTGCTTAAGGATTGTTCTGGGTATGACCCGGATGACTGACTGTATTTCAAACAATAAGCTGTACGAAAAATGTAGTTCAATACCGCTCTCTAGGGATATAATGAAAGAAAGGTTGAGATGGCTAGGGCACGTTGTGCGGATGAAGGATGGCAGATTGACGAAGATTGTTCTTTTCGACCAGCCGTTTAGGGCTAAACGAAAAGCAGGTCGTCCTCGTCTGGGGTGGGAGGACGTCATATCGAAAGATTTAAAGGAAATGGGAACTTCATGGGAAGGAGTAAAAAGGGAAGCTTTGAATAGGTTGGGATGGAGGAGGAGCGTGCGAAGCTGTGTTGTAAGCCAAATCATAAGCATTCTAGTTTACCGTGGACTAGCCTGGCTATTCGAAGCTTCCGGCGGGCACTGTGGGTCATGGTGATCAGGAAGGTGGAGGCCCTTGATCGGTAACCCTCTATGTACCTGAGACAACAAGCCCGGGGCAAGTTGGAGAGAAAGAATAGTCCCGAGCTGAGGTTGGGTGAGCGGGATAGCCCTTAAAAAGACCGTGGGCAAGAAAAATCATAACAAACCTTTTTCTGAAGAGGGTTCCTTTGACTATTTGTGAAAAAAGATAACCAGGGATGACCATAATTCCAAAACTCGTCTGGTAGCTGCCTCTAGAGAAAGCCATCGGTTATTGGCGATCTGCAACAATTTGTAATGCGTAGACTGGAGGAATTCCTGTATCTGTGATTCTTTTTGGGCTTCCTGCAACATAGTTTACAAGATCTTTCATGAAGAGCTCCAATCCGTCCGGAAGAAACTTGGATGCATAGCTAGCACACAGCACAAGTGAATGGCTTGTGCCTCCAAGAGTAAAAGGGTGCGGTAATGATTCTTGAAGCAGTGCACCTAGTCCAGCATGAACTCCAGGTATTCACAGATGCATTGTCATAGGCAATCCCCATTAAATTTTAGAATGGAAATCCAATGTCTTTGAGGTAAGTTTTTATTAGATTTTTCTGATCCTCACTTGATGCATTACTCACTTTTACCAGACCTAATAACCTCTCCTTCACTAAAAAAGTTTCAGGATGCTTGTACTATACAATCATGACAAGCATGTTTGCTGAACTCTTGTCTGTTGTCTCGTCCAATGTGAGCGAATAATATGCAGTAGTAAGAAGGTCCTATAAAGTCTTACACTCCTGCGGAGCCATAAGGTCATTAATCACTCTCTTTATTTTTGTTCTTTTAAGCTTGACCTGACGAAGAATATTTAAGTCCGGTACAGGCGCCATTAGAGCTAGTTTTAAGGAGTCAGCTTACTTAAAAGGTGTATCATCAGCAGCAAGCCATGGCACAAGGTGCATTTCGTATATAGAGATGGCATGCCTGTTCTGCAATGCAGACTAAAATAGGGGTAAGTTGGCGTCTGAATTCCGTCGATCTTTATCTTCTCTATGTGGGATTCCCTCTGGCTGTGAACAATCATATTGTATTTTGTCCCCGTCCAAGTTTTACTTAGAGGGTTACCGATCAAGGGCCTCCACCTTCCCGATCAACATGACCCACAGTGCCCACCGGAAGTTTCGAATAGCCAGTCTAGTCCACGGTAAACTAGGATGCTTATGATTTGGCTTACAACACAGCTACGCACGCTCCTCCTGCATCCCAACCTATTCAAAGCCTCCCTTTTTACACCTTCCCACGAAGTTCCCCTTTCCTTTAAATCTTTCTATATGACGTCCTCCCACCCCAGACGACATAGTCTTTTCAGGGAAAAAGAAAATCATACTTTAAATCTTTTCGTTTTTTTAAGAATTTATAGTTTGATATGCTATTTGTATGCTGGAAAACAATTTTCAGCAAAATTTAACAACATAGACCCTTATAAAAATCTGGACACGAATAGACGTGTTTAATTTAGTTTCATACCTCCTCTAGTTGACCTGAAATGGAAAACTTGATAACATTCACAAAAAAATTGTTTACTTTCTTTGATGGCTTGGATACACTTACGCTATTTTGATTTGGTCAAATTTTAAGAGCAGAAGAAGCCCTGAAAGTTTTAACATAATACCCTCAGTCGTTCTTGGGATACTGCTGAGATGCCTTATTGGGAATTAGCATAAACACAGTGATTTTTTATTTAAAATTACGCCAAATTTTACTTTTAAAAAAAAAAGCAAAAGGGTAGGGGGGGCGGGGTAGGGGGATTAGTTTCCCTCCAATCACTTTCGACTATTAAAAAGGACATCAGCCCTTTCTATTTTCAATCGAATGAGCCCTTTTCGAAGTTCCTACGACAACTTCTTTGATACGAAGTGCCCTATATATATATATATATATATATATATATATATATATATATATATATATATATATATATATATATATATATATATATATATATATATATATATATATATATATATATATATATATATATATATATATATATATATATATATATATATATATATATATATATATATATATATATATATATATATATATTGTTTAGTGATAGGATTTCTGAAATCTCCAGCACTTCTCTGCAGAAAAAATTGCATCCACCTGATGATTTATATTAGTTGAGAAAAACATTCTTTTGACATATACATTTGCGCTGCCCAGAATTTGGCTAGTTACTTTGGCCACTGCATATGTATCCAATGATGTCTATTCCATTTTCTGTTTGGCTTTTGCTAAGACACTGGATTAAACTATTGAATTTGAAGTTTCTTTCATTTAATTCTTCTTTAATAAAAAAAAAAATTATAGCCCCTCTACCAATGCAGCAAACAATATCGACAAACTAAAGCCTTTTTCCCTCTGCATATAATGCAAACTGAACTTTTAACTTTAGACACGAACCTTCCATCAGTGGCCCTGTTTTCACCAATCTTAGTGCAAAGCTAGCACCGCATCTAGGGGATCCATAATCAAACATGACTCTTTTCTTAATTAATAATCCTAAAAAAAGAAACTAGAACTTTCAATTTCTAATCATTTGAGTCCACTCTGAAGTGTATACGACTACCTCTTCCATAACCCTTTCCCCCCTGAGCACAATTTAAAACCTTTCCCACGGGCTGGAGGGGGTATGTTGAACCCGAGTAGTTTGTCATCTGATCGCTGGACTATTTCAAACTTACTGCCTATCTCAAAATTTCCATCAGATACATAGCCTACTGGGAAAAGAGGGTGTTGTGGGGGGGGGGGGAATGAGGCACTCCAATCACTTTTGATGACTCTTAAAAGGTGACTAGAACTTTCAATTTCCAATCAAATGAGCCATCTTTGAAGTTTATACGACCAACCCTTATATTAAACCTTATATGCCCCCAGTGAATAACTTACAAAATTGCCCCTGGGCCCAGGGGGGTTGTGTCGACCGTGGAGTTTTGTTATCTGATTTTTGAACTATTTTTAACAACATGACTATCTAAAAAATTTTAACGGATGCATTTGGGAAAAAAGGGGGGGGGGAGGGGGCTAGTTGCCCTCCGATCACTTTTGACTCTTAAAAAGGGCACTAGAATTTCCAATATCCAATTGAATGTGCCCCCTCCAAAGCTTATACAACCACCCGTGCCATATGAGGGGCTCTGGAAAAAAATTGATAAATAATAAAACACTGAAGCCTTATGGCGTGGGGGAAGGGGGGCTCTTTGCCCTTGGATCTTTTTTGACTCTTAAAAATTGAACTAGAACTTTTTATTTATAATCAAATGAGCCCTCTTTGAAGTTTATGCGAGCATCTCTTCAATGAAAACCATATATTTCCCCAGGGCATAACTTACAACACTTGCCCTGGGGCCCTGGGGGGTTGTGTCGACGCCAGAGTTTTGTTATCTGAGTTTTTAATTATTTTTAACAAAATGCCTGTCTCTAAATTTTTATCTGATAGATTTGGAAAAAAGGGCATGGGGGGGGGGGGCTAGTTATCATCCAATCACTTTTGACTCTTATAAAGTGCACTGGAACTTCTAATTTCCAATTGAATGAGCCCCCTCCGAAGTTTATAGGAGCAACTTTTCCATATAAAGTGCGTCTGGGAAAAAACAAACTAATAAAACATTGGAACCGTTTGGCCCAGTGGCGGATCCAGGGGGGCGAGGGGGCACCCTCCCCCTGTAACGTAGTCTAAAGTAGTGTAATTTACCTTATTACCGCATGTTTGCGTTGATTAAATTTGCTCATAACGCAAGTTTATCGGATCAATCGATTTTGCGCCCCCCCCCCCTAAAAAAATCCTGGATCCGCCCCTGATATGGCCTTTACTATAGGCAACGCTATAGCGTTGCCTCTGATAGGCAACAATGCAGTATTGCTTCTGATTACACCTTTGACTTATTTTTCTAAAGATCTAATAGTTATTTTGGGTTTAAAAGCAATTTCAATGTTTTGTTTATTAATTCATTTGTTAATTTTTATGATAAAAGTAAGACGAAAAGTTAAAAATATATAATTCATATTCTCATCAGTTGTGTTGATATTTTTCAAATTCATTGCTAGTATTCTAGTAATTATATTAGTTCAACTATAGCAAAAAGAAAATAGTTCTTATATACACCCAAAAACGCCCGTCAAAATAAACTAAGCCCAGAAGAATTATCCATTAATCAGAATCCCGTGTGAATGCAGTATCGTTTGCCAGGCTATAATTTCCACGAGTGGTGCCACTCCTCAAATGAGAATAGAGTTGACCGCAATTTACCCCGAAAGGGTCGAGGCAGCCCTTTGCAGAGGCTGTTGTCCATAGATTTGGGTCTAACGCCCTGCTGCAGGTTTCCTCCTATAGAAGATCCTCCCGCGATGGTGTTCTGCTTCACCATGCAATTTAACCGATTACTGGGAGAAGGTTTGTAACTCAATGGACGTGTGGATACGCCGGTGGGCCCTGTTGGGAGTACATTTGAGGGGCCTCCTTCCTCCTCCAACTGTATTTATGGCCCGGGTGAGAGTACCAAGGTTTCTATTATGGATCCTCAGGGACAAGGACCCCCTTGGTCCGTGCCTCCTATGGAGGTACCCTACATATCTGTAGGGCGTTCCTCTTTCGCCACATAGGGATACGCTGAGTGGCCGGAGGTAGGCCCCTTAAAGCTGGCAAATGGTATACACATTTTCTTATAATTACAATTTAGCTTCGAATCAATATGACAACATGAAGTAATTAATGAGCAGATAACGATTATTTGAATTAACAAACAATGTTAAAATAATATGTTTAAGTACCCTGGTACTGGTGTGAGGGATGTACTCGGGCTTGCTATGCTAGAGCTGTGAGGTTCGATACCGCATGTATCGAACCAGGTACCAGGAAAGTTGACCGTTTAATCGTATTTTCACAAATTTTTTTTTATAAATTCTCAAATTTCGTATTATTCTCAAAATTCTGAATTTTTTTTTATAAATTTCAAATATCTTATATCATTACAATTAATATCTCAAAGAGTAATATTTTGCCTATTTTTTAAAAGGGTCCTTGATTTTGCATATCATCTGTTTTTGTTTTATGGTAATCTGAGTAAAATAAGAAAATGGTGAGGTAAAAGCAGCAGTATTTTTCAGTATACAATATCTTGAAATTAATAGACGAATCGTTCTTATCAATCGTTCAGCCAATGCAGCCTTTATCGGGCTGTGACTATGATAAAGCGTTGTATTACATTTCAATAGAACCTCTTGCACATGAGGATTAACAAATTCGAAACGGCGATCCGATTGAATTGTTCTATAGCAATTCTATTCAAAAATACTTTCTAAAGCATGAGCAACTTCAACACCTCTCTTTGATTTCAATGGAATGGCATAGGCATAGCGACTAAAGACACTGATTGCCACTAGAACATATTTGTACGGTGCATTGTGACGTTGTTGAATCGTGTCTAAAGTTAAAAGTTCAGTTTGCATTATATGCAGAGGGAAAAAGGCTTTAGTTTGTCGATATTGTTTGCCACGAAGCCTACGATTCTGATGCAGTGTGTAACTCGGTTCATTTTCTAGATACTCTTTTGCTTTTTTTAATATGCTGCCATCTACGTCAGAGGCAACTTTAGAAAGTGTTGATGGGAAACTTAGACTTCCCGCTTCACCAATATTTTCATATATATGCTTCAGAACATCAACCATTTTGAACGCAAACACGTAGTGTCATATCCACTCCCCTTTTGTACACTGGGGGTGAATCAATCCGTTTTCGCTTTTGACTAGCAGCCACAGGTGTTATAAAATCATTTCTGCTGCTGCTAGTATTTTCCAATATTGAATCTTCTTCTTTTTTAAATGGTGGTGTTGTTGGAGGACTATATTCTCTTAGTTTCTTTAGAATTTGCTTATTGCCAATAAGAATTTTGGGGAAGTTTGATGAATTTAGAAAGGTATATCGATTATTGTCAAATGATAAAAGTCCTTTACGATTCGTCACCATATCACAAATTAAATCAACTAGATTATAACTTTTCCCCTGAATTATAATTTGTTTCCCTATGCTATCGACTTGAGCTTGATCACCACCACTTTCCAACATGAAATATGCTAATACTCTTTTACTCTGTTCTCGATAGGTCACTGGCAATAGGATTCCAATTGTTGACACTATGGAAATCAATTCCTTCTCCTTTGATTGTGCAGAATCTTGAGATGTTTCCTGTTTAGAGGGATCTGTGACTGCGGGTCTCTTACGATAAGGTCTATGTTTGTCCACACGTTGCAATGTATCTTGATGTAAAACTAGCTTTTTGTCATCGGCAATATTCTCATCATTAATGAATTCGCTTAGATTGTTTTCAAAATGTCCCATGGGCGACAGGAAAAGTTAAAATGGCGTCAATTTATAGGGTTTAGCCATTCTCTATTGAAAACTGTTTACAAGTCCTGCAATTATTGGTAGTAAAAGTGTAAAAAAGCTACCGCCCGCTTGAAGGAGACGTTTTTTTTTTAAATTTTTCCTGTGTTTTTGCAAGCCAAGGCACGTACAGTGGAACGATTTTGCTTTGCCTGATGTCTAACATCTTCGGACAAGTGTACATTGCCCTCAGTTAAATTTAAACAAAGTTCAGATATTAGATTAATGAAATCATTGTCAACGCCATGTTTGAGTATGGCCTTCCTGATTGAGGTTTTGAAGTGCCTATAACTGAAAATAAAATGCCGTTGTTCGCGTAGTTTCTTCAGTGTCATGATGGCAATTAATAGCTTTTTCTACTGTTCACCGGAAGATATACAGTAATTTCTTTGTCGAAAATATCTGTGACTACACGTAGATCCTCGGGTGTGCTCTGATTAAGATCTAGCAAAATGTACCCGAAGGGCTTATTTGTCGACTGAGTGTACGTTGACAGCAGAAATTTGGGAGTGCTGCGGTATATTGTTTATTGAGAGTTATTAGCGAGCTAGAATCACGAACAACTCAGTAGATAATATAGATGGTGCAATTCAAACCAAGGGTTCTCATACATTTGCTCTAATGAAACAGATTGTGTAGAACTAGGGTTATGGAAATGTGTTCATGATGAGAGCGAACGGTAAACAGCTGTAGCATTTCCTGTGAGAACTGTTCAATTGATTCAGCCAAATCATCAATAATCAGCCACGAGTTTGGTTCAATACTATCGAAAACATCAAGTCCCCGTATGAATTGTATTGGTATGGTTGTGGGAATAGCTTTTATCTGATCGTAGGACTCTTGCCAAATACCTTAGATATAATAAATTTTCTTTGGTTTTTCCAAAAACACTTTATTATAATTTTTAAATATTTTAGCTAAAAGTTTCATTTTCCCCGACATTGATGGGGCGAACAAAAGCGACCTAAAGGGTGTTCTAAATTGATAAATACTGCTGCTGTTAACAACGATCGGACTACAACTAACTGTAAACCATACGTGTCCAATGAATAAGTAGTAATGATAATTTTCCCATAGATCTATATACGTTAACAAGAACAACAAAAACAATATTTCATTCATTTATTATCATAAACACTTTTTTGTTCAACAAGAACAAAAACTCTATTTGTTCAACATGAACAATAATAATATTTATTAACAACAACAACAATATTTATTATCAAAAAAACAATTTTTTCAACCAGAACAACACATACTATTTGTACAATAACATTTATTGTCATAAGAAAACACTTTTTGTCCAGCAAGAACACCAACACTATTTGTACACACACATTTTTTGTACAATAGCACTATTTGTACAACAATATATTGACATAGAAACAACTTAAAATAGCACAGTTGAACAGTATGAATGTAAAAGGATACCCCTCCACCCCCCCGGGCCGAAGGCCGGCCGCGGGCGAGCGGCCATCCTCATCATCCTCATCCTCCCCCTCTTGCATATTCTCACCACCCCTCCCCCACATTGTTAAACAATAGGGTTGTTCGAAACCATTTCATTAGTTTGAAGTGTCTTCATGTAATCTGAGGGGCGAGGGTCCCCTGTTAATTCCCGGCTAAAATCGTCTAAAAGCTGTAAAGTATTCGAACTTAGCAAAGGTAAGTCCCCCTGCTCAACTGTGCTACTATCTACATTAAAATAATTAGTTAAAAAATCATTGATATTATCTGGAATTTCGTTAATGATACCATTCCATGGTGAATTGTTGCAAATGACCTCCACAGGTGCGTCTTCTTCTCCAACTGAAGAACAGGGGGAAGATGGCGAATATGGAACCAATGCAACCTATAAAAGAAAATAGCTTATTTACAAAGTGTCTAAATCACCCAGTTTTTAAAATTTGGATTATTATTTACGTATTATTTAAAACGCGCTTAGTAGTAGTGGCAGTATGCACATAGTAGCATTTGGTTAATTCACTGTTCCCTACTCTATATTTTCTGAAAGTTCCAATTTCCAACTTAATATATGATATTTACAATCTAAAAGATGACATAGTAGGTTTTGATTTTGTTCAAACAGCCCCTCAAAAAATTTCATATTAATACTCTATCTGCTTTGAAAAAAACCGGGGTCTTTACTTGATTTGAAATGGATAGCCTATCCCTTTCAGGCCATATCCTCTCATGATACACAACTCATTCAGATAGAAAATTGTTTTTATAATATTTGTAGAAGAAAGATTAAGCCTTCGTTAATAAAGCAGTTTATATCGCAAAGATTTTGCTATTTACTATGGGAAATTATGACCGGAATATAGTGCCTTTTTATTTGGCTTCACTAACCTAATTTAGTAGGGTGAATGCACGCACTCGACATGATTCAAAAAGGGGAACGCTTTATTTCCTTTGGGAGAAAAATGCCTTCTAATATCTCTGACACAATTTTACTGTGTTGAAAAATGATGAAAAGAAAGGCCTAAAAAAGTTGGAAGAAATAGGTAGATATTTTTTTATAACCAGATAGAAAGTAGAGGTAAAAATGCTTACATTTCCATATTCCGGCTGGACTTGTGTGCCAGATGGTCCTGGTAGCGCGGTGACATCACACTCTTGTGTGACTGGGGCAGCAGTTTCAGTGGCTTGCATAGATGTGGTGGCGGCGAAGATGTCACTGGCATGTAGAGATGAGCCAGCGGTGTTCATCATTCTGTGAGCAGCCGCCCATTCTCTTTTCGGTTTTTGACCAGACTGTATTGCTGCCTGCATGGAGGACACAGGGGGCTTGTAAAGCGTGGCCTTGGATGGTTCAGCTATCACGGATTGTGTAGATGACGTGGAGGCTTGGTGTAGTGCGCCCCTGTACAACCCAGAATACCTTATGACGGAAGGCCGTGATACTCCTACAGGAGTCACTTCATTTACCCTAGCCCTCTTGCTTAGGGGATGGCATTCTTCAAAATTGTCCTTAAAAGAAGAAAAAATTAAGTATGGAATAACAATTCCCCTTTTTATAGAAAAAAATTAGTACCCTCGCTCCTAACCAGAATTTATTGTCAGGCATAATTTTGTCTAGAAAGCATTTATCTCAAAGAAGCTCCTCCCCCCCCCCTTTTCAGCAAAGAAAAAAGTATAAACCCATAGCATAACGTTCGAAATGCTATAAGCTCAAGAAATAGAGGGTATTTAGATATAGGCTTTAAATTAGATAAAAAAAGATCTTTAACCCAGCAGCTTATAGGCCTAGCTAATTTACACATAATATAGTCTTCATGCAAGTCCTAAAGACTTTGCTTTCTAGCCTAATACTATCAAAGTTAAAAACCATAGTTTTCACCCCCTCTTCCACTGAGAATATAAAAGACACTTTATCGAAAGAAAGCTATAAAAAAGGAATAATATGTACTCTAAAGGGCTGTTAGCACCACCCCCGCCTTTTATATAATTTCCATGTCCTATTATAATCTCTTTTTTTTCATTACGTAAACCCCGTTCTCCCTCCTCCCCCCTCCCACCATTCATCACCGTTTAATTCTTTCAATTGAAGTTATTGCTCAAAATTGTCTTTTCTCCTTGATGTGTTTAAAATTATCAAAATGAATTGGCTCTCTTTTGTGGTATAGACAAAGCCGTGTTTGAATCCCCAACAAGAGGGGAGATTTCGTGAACAACATTCGCGCGGGAAGAGATTACTGTTAATTAAGCTTGTGAGGAAAATAGTATCTTTTTCAGCGAAACCTTTGCTAAGCCGCTATCGTAATTCAATAGAATTAACAAGCAGGATGTACACTTGACGGGTATTAATAATTATCAGTATTTAAATCTTTGCGGAAATGTTTAAGTCAGGTTAGTGTCATAAGCGGGTCAGTATATTAAGAGTTGACGGAAGTTGTCTGTCACTTTATGTAGGATACAGAAACCAAGGAGTTATCAAAAACAGAATTATTTCTAATGAAAGAATTAATGTCGTAAACAGGGGGGGAGTTTAAATGGTAAAACAGAGTGTATTTTACGCTTTCTATCGACTATAACATCACATAGTGGAGATTGTATTGTGGGGGGGGGGAGGTATACCCTAAATTTGAATTCACTGGAGGGAGACTATGTAAAATGATTTTATTTGGAAATAAACTAAGAAAATTTACTAAACAGAACTCACATTATTGATCATTGTAGATGAAGTTTCCTTGTCAATAATATTCAATGCTTAATCCATGGTGTCTGGAAACTGTATGATAATTTAACCTCAACGCATGTCCGTTACATACAAAATATCAAGGGCGAATTGTGATGTAATGGGAAACCTTACGTAACTTTCCTGATTGACTTAGAAAGAGACACGTGATCTTGTTCCCGTTAGAATCAATAATTCACCGTCAGATTATGTCATCAATTTCTCAGAAATCTACTTCCCCTCTAGTGGATCAATACATTGCCCCGTTAGAATTCAATGCGCATGTGCAAACTTCGCCCCGGAGTCATTACACCTAGAAACAACAAATAAATTGACCTTGAAACAACAAATAAATCGAAAAAGGTGTCATTGACCCGTTAGTGGATCAATAATCCTTGAATAAATTATAACCTGTCAGCGTTAGACTTGATTATAGATGGCAGCACGGTGTTCGCCTGGGAGTCGTAATGGCCTCCCTACTAATGTTACAAGTAGTACGCTTGTTTACATAAAATTGTTGTTGTTTCTTTTTTTTTGGGGGGGGGGAGTCTGGGGCAAAAATCCAAAAAAAAGACAAATAACATGGACGATAAGAACTTATAGGGAATATCTTGACAAATGTCCAGATTTCCAGACAGCAAGATCTTGAGCCCCTTTTAATATCCCTAAAGAGTGGTAAAATATGTTTGTATGCTGAAGAAAATAGTTAATATTTTTATAGTATATTCGGTACTTTTGTATCATACGAGAAACACTCGAGAATTTGGATCGCGAATGACGCGAACATGAAACAAGGAACTGGTCAAGCAACTTCTTTATACCAGACAATTCGCTTTTGGCTTGGTTGGAAAATATATTGTAGCTATATTTTTTTTAAATGTTTAGTTGGTATTTTAGTTAGGTTATGTTTATTTAGGTTATGTATTTAATATATGCTATGCTTTACCCCCATCCCCGCCCCCCCCCCTAATGTGCAGATATATCGCCCAAATTTCTTTCTATACTTTTATATTTTCATAATAATTTTGTTTTATTTCATTAGCATTAACTAAACTTTACTCCTCGAGTGTTTCTCGTATAATACAAAAGTACCTTATATTGAATCTAAAACCCTGGGCTCACTATTCCATAATAGTAAATTTTCAAAAGAGTAAATAAAAAACCTCACCATTTTCTTATTTTACTCAGATTACCTTAAAACAGAAACGGATGATATGCAAAATCAAGGACCCTTTTAAACAATAGGCAAAATATTACTCTTTGAGATATTAATTGTAATAATATAAGATATTTAAAATTTATAAAAAAAAATCAGAATTTTGAGAATAATACGAAATTTGAGAATTTATAAAGAAAAATTGTGAAAATACGATTAAACGGTCAACTTTCCTGGTACCTGGTTCGATACATGCGGTATCGAACCTCACAGCTCTAGCATAGCAAGCCCGAGTACATCCCTAACACCAGTACCAGGGTATTTAAACATATTATTTTCAAACTCCCTCTGTGGGGAGTTTGGGGATGGGATGGACCATTTTCTGAGTAGATGCCAAAGTTTTGTTAATTTTAGGGATAAATTTCTTCGTGGGGATGTACCGCTGCTCCCGGGTGTTTTGGGGACTACTTCGAGGGACCTAATTATTGCGTTAGTTGTTTTATAGAGAAAGGTCTGATGCTGCGGAAAGAAGCAGTAATTTAAATTTGTTGAGTGTTGTTTTTCTTGTTGTTTATATTTGTGTATATGGCCAATGGTTTTTAAATACGAGTATGTATGTATGTATGTATCTGCTAATCTTAAGTTTAATATGGCCTTTACTTTTCTTCAAAAAACTTTTCTTTTGGAAAGTTTTTTTTAATTACTTTTTGTTTGTTTTTGATTGCGAAAAGTTTCAGATTTTTACGAAATTCCTTATTTCAAAAGCAATTTTTTTTAACATCAAACTCTCATCAAAATTAAAACAACTAGCATCAAAGGAACCATATCAAATTAAAAAAAATAACAAAGTAACGAAAACATGAAAGTAAACAAGGTATCAAGGTAACAATAAGCAACTTACATAACTTGCATAACAACGTAAATCGAAGTTGCCACGTAAATCATTAAATCGAAGTATCAAACTAAACAAAGTATCAAGGTAACAATAAGCAACTTGCATAACTTGCATAATAACGTAAATCGAAGTTGCCACGTAAATCATTAAATCGAAATATCAAACTAAACAAAATATCAAAGTAACAATAAGCAAGTATCGTAACTCAGAGCCGCTTCCCCGGGACTGGGGGATAAGAGACCACCACCCACAATCAGTATATACAGCTATCCTCCCATTTGAACTGCAAATAGGAAGATATTTTGAGGTCGGGTTTGACGCTAAGGATGGACGGGGATGGCTTTGCACAACCTTCCATCGGTGGCCCTGTTTTCACCAATCTTAGTGCAAAGCTAGCAACGCATCTAGGGAATCCATAATCAAACATGACTCTTTTCTTAATTAATAATCCTAAAAAAGGAAACTAGAACTTTCAATTTCTAATCATTTGAGTCCACTCTGAAGTGTATACGACTACCTCTTCCATAGCCCTTTCCCCCCTGAGCACAATTTAAAACCTTTCCCACGGGCTGGAGGGGGTATGTTGAACCCGAGTAGTTTGTCATCTGATCGCTGGACTATTTCAAACTTACTGCCTATCTCAAAATTTCGATCAGATACATAGCCTAATGGGAAAAGAGGGTGTTGCGGGGGGGGGGGGGGGATGCACTCCAATCACTTTTGATGACTCTTAAAAGGTAACTAGAACTTTCAATTTCCAATCAAATGAGCCATCTCTGAAGTTTATATGACCACCCCTTATATAAAACCTTATATGCCCCCAGGGCATAACCTACAACAATTGCCCCTGGGCCCAGGGGAGTTGTGTTGACCGTGGAGTTTTGTTATCTGATTTGTGAACTATTTTTAACAAAATGACTATCTCAAAAGTTTTAACGGATGCATTTGGGAAAAAAGGCAGGGGAGGGAGGGGGCTAGTTGCCCTCCGATCACTTTTGACTCTTAAAAAGGAGAGCGTTGTACAGGAGGACCAGCGTTTTCTGCGGCAAAATTCCGCAAAATTCCAAAATTCCGGGATAGCTTCAACTCTCCTGCTTGAATATGATGCATGAATGATAGGTTCTCATCGAGGAGGATTTCTAAGTATTTTGCAAAATGCTTTTCTGGCCGACTAATCACACCTCTGTATGTCTGGATACCACATATTTCCGGATTGACACTTCCAACCCAGGAAAAAAATAGAACGCAAGATTTCTCAACATTAATAACAAGTCGGTTAGCATCCATCCAGAGATACGTCCCCTCCAGACCTCCCTCTGTTTAGACATGAACGTTGTCTTATCCGTTTCACAGCAACCAAGCGTGGTGTCATCTGCAAAGGCCACGAGCTCATCATCTTCACCTCCAGACTGGAGGGAGTTTTCATCCTGGCACAAGTTACAGCAGCGAAGATTTGTACGTGCCGGGTTCAGCACTCGACTCAGATCATTAACATGGATCAGGAAAAGTAATGGTCCTAATATTGAGCCCTGGGGGACACCGCAGTTAACGAGCAAATTGTTTCCAGGATCTTCTCCCAAATAAATCCTGCGGTCCCTCAGATATAATCTGAACCAATCCAGAGCTTCACCTCT
The DNA here is from genome assembly GCF_049724085.1 of Artemia sp. Qi Xiang Cuo. Classification (NCBI taxonomy): domain Eukaryota; kingdom Metazoa; phylum Arthropoda; class Branchiopoda; order Anostraca; family Artemiidae; genus Artemia; species Artemia sp. Qi Xiang Cuo. Next base: position 31,471,494 of record NC_142804.1, on the reverse strand, counting down.
TATTGCTATATGTTCCAGTTTCCCGAGGAGAATTGAATGGTACATGCTATCAAATGCTTTCCTGATATCAAGCAGAACCGCTGCAGGTAGTAGACCAGAATCCAAAGCTTTATTTATCCATAAACTTAACGCCGTTAGTGCATCCTCTGTGGAGTGCCCTGGTCTGAACCCAAACTGGTAATTATTAAGAAACCCTATCTTCTCCAGAAACTGGAGTAGCTGCTGTTGCATAGGTTTTTCAAAAACTTTTGAAAAAACTGAGAGGATAGAAATAGGTCGGTAATTAGCTCGGTCAACTCGAGAACCCCCTTTGTGCAGTGGAATTATTCTAGCTTTCTTTAGCAGTTCTGGGAAAGTGCCCTTGTGCAGAGACAAATTTATGAGGTAAGTAAGGGGCTCTATGATTGAAGGGGCAACTGCTTTTAACACTTTGGTATGTACTCGGTCGAACCCAGAAGCCGAATTGCGTCTTAAATTTAGTACGATTAGCAGAATTCCAGATGGAGAGACAGGTGGTATTGCCATGGACTTAGTGCATGCCGGGCCAAGGTAATCTTTAAAACTCTTCGCGGAATTCCCAACAGAATCTGCTGTTTCTCTGCCCATTTCTGCAAAAAATGTTCCCAATGCATTTGCGACGTTATCTGGTCCTGTTACTGTCTCCTCCTTGACAGATAATTTAGATGGAAGCTCAGGTGGGGGGCTTCAGGGACACAGTATAGAGTTAACAACCTTCCTTATTTTCCAAGAATCTTTTTCACTTTCAGCTATTTTTCCACTAAAATAATCTCGTTTAGCTTAACGTAAAACAGATCGAAGACATTTTTATATTTTTCATAAATCTCCAGCGTTGCAATGCATGGGTCATTTGTGTAATCCATCCACAGTTTATTTTTCCTGTTAATACACTGGAGCAGTCCATGACTAATGCAAGAGCTTATGGGTTGATTTTTCCGTCCCGTCTTCCTTGAACGGTTTTCCCAACAGCAATCCGTATATATTCTCATGAAAATGTTATGAAATTCCTCAAATCCTGAATTAACATCATCTGTATTCATAACACTTTCCCAGGATGTGCTCTCCAGAATTTGATTAAGAGTTTTCAAGTTCTCGTTATTCAGTGTCACGGTAGTGAACCCCTGCTTAATCGAAGCATTAGGCTTTAGATATTTATGCTGTATGTTGAAATTTGTAAGCAGAGGGAAGTGATCTGAAGTGTCGGATAGCAGAACTGAGGCTGATGTTGGAGGCAGAGTCGAAAAATGTTGTCAATCAATGAGTGGGAAGTGGCAATTACTCGGGTTGGAATCGTCGTCGAGGGGTCCATATTCAAAGCAGACATTATACTAAGCAGATCTGTCGCACCGGAAGATAGAGGAAGAGTAAGATTGATGTTGAAGACCCCTATTAAGATAGCTTCATTCCCTTGTTTCTCTAGATGATTCGATATTTGGCTGAAGTTTTCCAAGAATGAAGAAGCAGATCCTGCCGGTGGGCGGTATACTTCTCCAACTGTAAATTTCTTCTGTGAAGGTAAACATATTTCCAGGAAAAGTGATTGATAAATGCCTTCTATATTCCGGGTTAATTCTTTGTTAATGCATACCGAGTACTCTTGCTGTGTGTAATTAGCTAAACCTCCTCTCTTCAATGCTGTTCTGTGCAAAAAATGGGAAGTATATCCAGGTATTTTTAGAAGGGTATCTGTTTGTCTTGTTAAAAAGGTTTCGCAAAGTCCGACTACATCTGGCTGCAACTGTTTACAAAGAGTCGTTAGATCCGCGAACGATGAGAAAAACCCTTGACAGTTCAGTTGAAGAACAGCAAGCTGAGAGTCAGAGCGCCCCGTACTTAAATTACACACTTCTTCATATCTGCATAGCTACAGCTACAGCTTCATAGCTACAGCAGCTGTCTTCTTCTGTTGCCGCACGTGATTACTTGATTATTGCTGGAGACTTCAACGCAAGAGTTGGTCCATCTGACCAAACCACAAGACAAGTCCTGGGAAAATTTGGACAAGGTCACAGATGCGAGAATGAGAAAAGGTTGTTAAACTACGCCTTGATGAACCACCTTGTTGTCACCAATACGATATTTCAGCACAAACCTAGCCACCTTTTAACTTGGCATTCAAATGACGGTGTCACAAAGGCTCAAATAGACTTCACTCTCGTACGCCAGCGCTGGAGAAGCTCCATACAGGACTCTCGCTCTTACAACGGCGCGGACACAGGCTCGTAGTCTGGATCTGACCACAGGCTTGTTGTTGCAAAAATGTTGCTAAGTCTTGCAACTCGGAGAAAAAACAAGCCCAAGGCAAGATCTGACATTAGTAAGGTCCAAGACAAAGAAGTTCGACCGGTCCTCAATGTGGAACTGACTAACAAATTTGGCGCCCTCAGTTCTGATGAAAACCCTACCCCCGAGAAGAGATGGGAGACCTTTAAAACAGTGATGATAGAGACTGCTGATGAGATCCTAGGCTGAGCAAAAATCAAACGTCAGCACTGGATTACCGCTAGGACCCTGTCAATGGTCAGTGAGCGAAGACAAAAGATGAGCGGCCCTAAAGAAGAAACAAAAGAGCTGCGCAGACAGGTAAAACGCTCTGCTCGTCTGGACCGCCGCCAAATGTGGGAAGATGCTACCGTGTCGTTAGAGAAAGCAGCACGCTCACAGGATACCCACAAGCTTTACCAGATCCTGAAAGAGTCCGGTGGTAAGAAAGCTGCTGTCTCAGAAACAGTCAAAGACAGATCAGGAAAAATCATCAGTTGTCAGAAGGAGCCCTTAGCAAGATGGAAGGATCACTTTCAGATCTTCCTAAACCCATCTCCATTATCCGCTCCTTATGCTTTCCCACCTGCCGTTTCTAAAGAACCCTACAACGTCGAGCTGGATACACCGACCAGAGCCGAAATACTAAAAGCGATCAAGACCCTGAAGAACCACAAAGCCCCAGGTGAAGACGGCCTCCCCCCGGAAGTGTACAAACAATGCCCTGAGGTCACTGCTGAAGAGCTCCATGGCATTCTCGAAGAAGTTTGGAGGACCAATTGTTTCCCAAAAGATTGGAAGACATCAGTCATTCTCCCTTTCTATAAGAAAGGAGATAAAACTGAATGCATAAATTACCGCGGAATAAGTCTTATACACATTGCGGTCAAAATATTCGGGATCATACTCTTGAACCGCTTCAAAGGGGCAAGGGAGAAAAGAACCCGAAGAAATCAAGCCGGCTCTCGGCCAGGTAGAAGCTGTACTGATAATATCTTCGTTTTTCGCCTCATTATCCAGTAGTTTGAAAGGTACAATCTACCCCTGATCTTGATCTTCCTGGTCCTCATTGCCACCTTCGACTCTGTCACTCGCCAGAAACTTTGGAAGATCCTAGAGAATGACAGAATGCTGCTGAAGTTTGTTGAACTGATGAAGGCATACTATGACGCGTCAGTGAGCCGAGTTCGAGTCTATGGTGAAGAAACTGAAGAATTCCTGGTTGAGTTCGGAGTAAAACAAGGGTTTGTTCTCTCTCCGACTCTGTTCAATTATTGCGTCGATTGGGTGCTTGACAATGCACTGTCGTCCTATCCAGGAGTTCAGATCGGACAGAATCTTTCACTGACTGACCTCAATTATGCGGATGATTTTGGCCGTCTGTCAGACCCCGTAGAAGCTCAAAACATGCTTGACAACGTGGTGGCCTGGGCTGACCTGATCGGCTTGAAAGTCAGCACAGAGAAAACGAAATTTATGGCTATTAACCACGACACAGGACCATTCACACTAACTGTCAGTCAAGTTCAGCTGGAAAAAGTCAACTGTTTAACATACTTAGGCTCCCAAATATGTATTGACGGATCTTCCGACGCTGATATCCAACAGAGAATACAGAAAGCGCAGACAGTCTTTGCCTCCCTTCGGAAACCCTTATGGAATCGCCACGAAGTCAGTGTCCAAACAAAAGTTCGAATCTACATGGCACTAGTGCGCACCGTTTTCCTTTACGGATGCGAAACATGGTCGGTAAAACTACAGCATGAGAATACACTGAAGGAGAGTGAAGGAGTTTGAGCATACCTGTCTGCGAAGAATTCTCAGAATACAGCTGCGTGACCGTATCTCCAGCGCTGATCTACGTCGAATGTGCAATATTCAGCGAGATGTTGCGCTCACTATTAAAGAACGCCGTTTGAAATGGTTGGGCCATGTATTACGGAAGCTGCCAGAATAATTGCCTCGTCAAATACTTCTAATCGAGCCTATTAGCTCCTGGAAGAGATGCCAAGGAGGACAGAGGAATAACTGGTGGAAACTGGCCAAATCAAACCTTGAACCTATCGGGGAATTCAGAAAGTTTGGACACAGATGGTCAACTCAGTGGATCGCTTTTGCAGAGCAGCTGGCAGAAGATCGCTCAAAATGGTCCAAGAAGGTCTTCAAGATCATCGATGCCGGGCGAGGTGGAAACGCCTGATTCCCGCCACAAGTACAAGTAAGTAAGTAGTAGTACAAATACATAGATTCACACATACAAACCGACAAAGACAGGCACTGGAACAAGCAAACACAAGCCCAGACACAAAGGCCTAGAGAGTGAGAGAGAAAGCAAACACCCGCGCAGACAAAGAGGTAAAGAGAGTGAGAGAGACAAAAACACATACAAATATATAGATTAGGACATGCAAACCGACTAAGACAGGCACTGGAACATGCAAACATCCACCCAGACACGCAAGCATAAAGAGTGAGAGAGACAAAAACAAACAGGCAGAGAGAGTGAGAGAGACAACAAACACTCATCCAGACACACAGGCAAAGAGAGTGAGAGAGACAACAACACATACGAATCAGACATACAAATTGACAAAGACACTCTCTATTCTTGTGTTTCTGAGTGGGGGTTTGCATGTTCCAGTACCTGTTTTGTCAGTTTGTTTGTCTGAATCTATGTGTTTTTATGCGTTTTTTCTCTCTCACTCTCGTTGCCTGTTTGTCTGGGCGAGTGTTTGCTGTCTCGCTCACTCTCTCTGCCTATTTTTGTGAGTGGGTGTTTGCTTGTTCAAGTGCCTGTCTTTGTCGGTTTATATGTGTGAATATATGTATTTGTACATGTTTTTGTCTATCTGACTCTCTATGCATTTGTGTCTGGGGGGGGGTGTTTGCCAGTCCCACTTACTGTCTTTGTCGGTTTGCATGTCTGATTCTATGTATTTGTATGCATTTTGTCTCTCTCATTCTCTTCGCCAGTGTGACTGGGTGGGTGTTTGTTGTCTCTCTCACTCTCTCTGTGTATGTGTCTGGGTGGCTGTTTGCTTGTTCCAGTGCCTGTCTTTGTCGGTTTGTATGTGTGAATCTATATATTTGTACATGTTTTTGTCTCTCTCACTCTCTCTGCCTGTCTGTCTGGGCGGGTGTTTTGCTGTCTCTCTCTCTCTCTCTCTCTCTCTCTCTCCAGGCCTGTTTGTTAGCGGGGGTTTGCTTGTCCCAGTGCCTGTCTTTTTTGGTTTTTATGTCCGAATTTATGTATTTTTATGTGTTTTTGTCTCTCTCATTCTCTGTGCTTGTGTGTCTGGGTGGATGTTTGCATGTTCCAGTGCCTGTTTTTTTTCTGTTTGTATGTCTCAATCTATGTATCTGTATGTGCTTTTATCTCTCTCATTCTCTTCGCCTGTGTGACTGGGCGGGTGTTTGTTGTCTCTCTCACTCTCTCTGTGTATGTGTCTGGGCGGGTGTTTGCATGTCCCAGTGCATGTCTTTGTCGGTTTTTATGTCTGAATATATTTATTTGTATGCATTTTTGCCTCTCTTATTCCCTTTGTCAGTCTGTGTGGATGGGTGTCTTCCTGTCCTAGTACGTGTCTTTGTCTGTTTATATGTCGGAATTTTTATGTTTGTATGTGTTTTTTGCTCCTCTCATGCTCTGTACCTGTGTGTCTGGGTGGGTGTTTTGCTGTCTCTCTCTCTCTCTCTCCAGGCCTGTTTGTTTGAGCGGGGGTTTGCTTGTCACAGTGCCTGTCTATTTTGGTTTGTATGTCCGAATTTATGTATTTTTATGTGCTTTTGTCTCTCTCATTCTCTGTGCTTGTGTGTCTGGGTGGATGTTTGCATGTTCCAGTGCCTGGCTTTTTCTGTTTGTATGTCTCAATCTATGTATATGTATGTGCTTTTATCTCTCTCTTTCTTTGCCTGTGTGTCTGGGTAGGTGTTTGTATGTCTCAGTGCCTGTGTTTGTCGGTTTGCATGTCTGGATCTATGTATTTGTATGTGTTTTTGTCTCTCTCATTCTTTGTGCCTGAGGGTCTGAGCAGGTGTTTGCTTGTCCCCGTGTCTGTCTTTGTTGGTTTGCATGTCTGAATTTATGTGTTTGTATTTCAGAGTTCAGAGCAAACACATCTAAAATCTAAAATCGGATAACTTATGAACATTATTAAATCAGTGAATTTCGTAACAACAATTGGCTTGGGATTATAGTGACGTATAATCCTGTCCTATGTGTATCAATTAATTCGTTGGTGATAGACTTTAAGGCGAAAATTTGAGATTGAATAATTACTGATTGGATAGTTCACTAACGCTGGTAGGAGAAACGTCAAATTTGGATTTCTCAAACACTGCATTTTCTGAAAGCGGTCCCCGAGTGATAGTTGGTTCTATTACCATACAGGGGCCCTTGCGAGTAAATATCACTCCATGTTTTTTTGAAAAATTTTGAAGGCATAGTGGCATTATAGTCGAGAATTATGGCACTCACGAAACAACATTTTGATGACCGAAAAGACGAAGTCCTGCAGAGAATCACAAGGCTCCAGCAGGAAAATAAACTTCTACGGTCGGAAAACAGGTTGCTCAGATCCGAGCTTTTAAGAGTTAAATCGACCGCTCTTTGGTCAGAACTATACTCGAGAAGAAACAATCTTGTTATCCACGGTCTAGAATCTTCAGATCGCGAAGATCTCCGTCACAAAGTAGTTGGTTTCTTCGAATCAAAACTCGGAATAGCTACCGCGAATGAGATACGGATGAATGTGGTATACAGAATTTCGAAGAAACCGTCAAATGCCGAGTCGTCTGGCTCTAGCGGTCCAACACTGAGAAACAGCGCGCAACAAAAAAGTCCGCTGATCCGATTTTCGCTGGCCTTGAAAATTTTGATCGGTCAGAAATAATGAAAGAATGTGGTAAACTGAAAAAAACCGGTTTTAGTGTATCTATTGACTTGCCAGCTGATCTCGGGAAAAGACGCAAAGAGCTTTTATCACTTGGTTATAAGCTACGAAATTCAAAAGTAGCGAGTGAGAAAATAGCGGAAACGCGTCTGATCTAAAAAGGGATCAAACTTTGGTTAGAAACCAAGAAATCAAAGACGGCTCAGTGGATGAAGTTTCCAGACGAATGCTACGATCCGCTCAAGCTTCCCCGCGCTGGCTCGGACGATGTGAATGATTCTAATTTGGACGCTTTGAATTTTTCCTTTTTTTGTTAATATTTTGTGAGGTTTGTGGGGCAGCTATAATACTGAAGTAATTAGGAGTGAATATTGGTAAAATTAGAGTAGTAAAATTGATGAAAAAATTAAATTAAAAACTATTATAATTGTGCTATGAGAGTGTTTATGTGTAATTTGCCGCTTGCATATTCTTGATTTCTGTTTATCCAGTGAGATGTTTTTCCTTTTCGTGTGTTCTTGCTTTGTTTTTCTTTTCCAGAGTTATAAGAAAAGTTCGGGTTTACAAACTTCAGGGTGGTCTACTGCTCTTCTTAAAGGTACAGCCATTGCCTCTCTTCAGTATGTCTGTAAGTAATGAATTCCTGTTCTAATCCTCCCGGGGGTGCCTCCTCGTCAACAAGCCAAAGTAATGCTAGATTAGTAGAGCTGGAAGAAAATTTTTTGGATTTAGAAAATATTTTTGATTTAGAAATTAATAATGAATCAGATACCCCGTTACTTGATAAAAGTAAATTTCCTAGAAGCCGATATGAAGAAGTGTGTAATTTAAGTAAGGGGCGCTCTGACTCTCAGCTCGCTGTTCTTCAACTGAACTGTCAAGGGTTATGCTCATCGTTCGCGAATCTAACGACTCTTTGTCAACAGTTGCAGCCAGATGTAGTCGGACTTTGTGAAACCTTTTTAACAAGATAAACAGATACCCTTCTAAAAATACCTGGATATACTTCCCATTTTTTGCACAGAACAGCATTGAAGAAAGAAGGTTTAGCTAATTACACACGGCAAGAGTACTCGGTTTGCATTAACAAAGAATTAACCCGGAATATAGAAGGAATTTATGAATCACTTTTCCTGGAAATATGTTTACCTTCACAGAAGAAATTAACAGTTGGAGAAGTATACCGCCCACCGGCAGGATCTGTTTCTTCATTCTTGGAAAACTTAAGCCAAATATCGGATCATCTAGAGAAACAAGGGAATGAAGCTATCTTAATAGGGGTCTTCAACACCAATCTTACTCTTCCTCTATCTTCCGGTGCGACCTTTCTGCTTAGTATAATGTCTGCTTCGAATATGTACCCCTCGACGACGATTCAAACCAGAGTAGCTGCCATTTCCCACTCACTGATTGACAACATTTTTCGACTCTGCCTCCAGCATCAGCCTCAGTTCTGCAATCCGACACTTCAAATCACTTCCCTCCGCTTACAAATTCCAACATACAGCATAAATATCTAAAGCCTAATGCTTCGATTAAGTAAGGGTTCACTACCTTGAAACTGAATGACGAGAACTTGAAAACTCTTAATCAAAATCTAAAGAGCACATCCTGGGAAAGTGTTATGAATACAGATGATGTTAATTCAGGATTTGAGGAATTTCATAACATTTTCATGAGAATATATACGGATTGCTGTTGGGAAAACCGTTCAAGGAAGACGGGACGGAAAAATCAACCCATAAGCCCTTGGATTAGTCATGGGCTGCTCCATTGTATTAACAGGAAAAATAAACTGTGGATGGATTACACAAATGACCCATGCATTGCAACGCTGGAGAAAAATGAAAAATATAAAAAATGTCTTCGATCAGTTTTACTTAAAGCTAAACGAGATTATTTTAGTGGGAAAGTAGCTGAAAGTGGCAAAAATTCTCGGAAAATATGGAAGGTTGTTAACTCTATACTGCGTCCCTGCAGCCCCCCACCTGAGCTTCCATCTAAATTGTGCGTCCCTGAGCATCAATCTGTCAATGGGGAGACAGTAACAGGACCAGATAACGTTGCAAATGCATTGGGAACATTTTTTGCAGAAGTGGGCAGAAAAACAGCAGATTCTGTTGGGAATTCCTTGAAGAGTTTTAAAGATTACCTTGGCCCGGCATGCACTAAGTCCATGGCAATAGCACCTCTCTCCATCTGAAATTCTGCTAATCGTACTAAATCTAAGAGGCAATTCTGCTTCTGGGTTCGACCGAGTACATACCAAAGTGTTAAAAGCAGTTGCCCCTTCAATCATAGAGCCCCTTATTTACCTCATAAATTTGTCTCTGCACAAGAGCACTTTCCCACAACTGCTAAAGAAAGCTAGAATAATTCCACTGCACAAAGGGGGTTCTCGAGTTGACCCAGCTAATTACAGACCTATTTCTATCCTCTCAGTTTTTTCAAAAGTTTTTGAAAAACCTATGCAACAGCAGCTACTCCAGTTTCTGGAGAAGATAGGGTTTCTTAATAATTACCAGTTTGGGTTCAGACCAGGGCACTCCACACAGAATGCACTAACGGCGTTAAGTTTATGGATAAATAAAGCTTTGGATTCTGGTCTACTACCTGCAGCGGTTCTGCTTGATATCAGGAAAGTATATGATAGCATGTACCATTCAATTCTCCTCGGGAAACTGGAACATATAGGAATAAGAGGTGAATCTCTGGATTGGTTCAGATCATATCTGAGGGACCGCAGGATTTATTTGGGAGAAGATCCTGGAAACGATTTGGGCGTTAACTGTGGTGTCCCCCAGGGCTCAATATTAGGACCATTACTTTTCCTGATCCATGTTAACGATCTGAGTCGAGTGCTGAACCCGGCACGTACAAATCTTTGCTGCTGTAACTTGTGCCAGGATGAAAACTCCCTCCAGTCCAAAGGTGAAGATGATGAGCTCGTGGCCTTTGCCAATGACACCACGCTTGGTTGCTGTGAAATGGATTAGACAACGCTCATGTCTAAACTGAGGGAGGTCTGGAGGGGACGTATCTCTGGATGGATGCTAACCGACTTGTTATTAATGTTGAGAAATCTTGCGTTCTATTTTTTTCCCGGGTTGGAAGTGTCCATCCGGAGATATGTGGTATCCAGACATCCAGAGGTGTGATTAGTCGGCCAGAAAAGCATTTTGCAAAATACCTAGGAATCCTCCTCGATGAGAACCTATCATTCGTGCATCATATTCAATCAGTAGAGTTGAAGCTATCCCGCGATTTTGGAATAATAAAAAAAACCTGAAAAGCGCTTTGCCGCAGAAAACACTGGTCCTCCTGTACAACGCTCTTAGAAAACCCCATTTACAGTATTGTGCAATGATCTGGCAATCAAATTTTAAATCCCACCTGCGAAAACTGAATTCGATTCATCAACGATGCCTGATATTAATTGGAAAAAATGAAGAGTACTTGTCATTAGGGTTCCTGCATCAATTATCATGCTTGACCTTTGTGTTCAAGTTTTTAGCTGGAGAGCTGCCATCTGCGTTTAAAAGATTATTTCGCCTATTTCAGACCAGCATAATTTGCATACCCGATCATCATCAAACCTGCAATTACCCCTCACCCCTACCGTGCGATCAGATTTCGCTCCTAACGTAGCTTGTGCAAAGATATGGAACCTGATCCCAGAAGAGCTGAGAGGTAGGAGCTCCCTCGCATCATTTAAAAAAAGAGTAAAAAATCATTTAATAGCATTAAAAACAAATAGTCAATAATAAAATAAATTAGAATTAAATGTAAGTAGTAAATTTAAATTACAATTGTATGATTTTTAAATATGACGGGGTGGTTTCCCCTGAGGGTAAGGAACGGGAAGATAATAGTTTTAGTTATTTGGTAAATGAGGGGTATGGTTGTGTCTGGGATTAGGAGCGGTGACCATTCTGCGTATTATGTTAAATTGTAATGATTTCGGTTCTCGGCGTCCAGGAATGGACTGAGTATTTTGATTATGTGTGATTTATTTTTTTCATTTGTTAATAAACCCATTCAACAACATTCAAAAACAACATTTTTGTCTCCCTTACTCTCTAAGCCTGTGTGTCTGGGAAAGTGTTTGCTTGTCCTCGTGCCTGTCTTTGTCGATTTGTATGTCTGAATCTATTTGTTTGTATGCATTTTTTTCTCTCTCACTCTCTAAGCCTGTGTGTCTGGGCGGATGTTTTCTTTTCCCAGTGCCTGTCTTTGTCGGTTTGTATGTCTGAATCAATGTGTTTGTATGTGTTTTTGTCTCTCTCACTTTCTATGCTTGTGTGTCTGAATGGGTGTTTGCATGTCCCAGTGTCTGTCTTTGTTGGTTTTCATGTCTGAATCTATGTATTTGTAAGTGTTTTTGTCTCTCTCATTTTCTTTGCCTGCGTCTCTGGGTGGGTGTTTGCTTGTCCCAGTGCGCGTCTTTGTTGGTTCGTATGTCTGAATCTATGTATTTGTACGTGTTTTTGTCTCTCTCACTCTCTTTGTCTGTGTCTCTGGGCGGGTGTTTTGCTGTCTCTCTCACTCTCTAGGTCTGTGTGTCTGGGCGGGTGTTTGATTGTTCCAGTGCCTGTCTTTTATGGTTTGTATGTCCGAATCTATGTATTTTTATGCTGTCTGTCTGTCTGTCTGTCTCTCTGTCTATGTCTATCTGTCTGTCTGTATTTCTGTCTCTGTCTGTGTGTCTATCTGTCTCAGTCTGTCTGTTCTTGTCTGTCTTGTCTGTCTGTCTATCCGTCTGTCTGTCTGTCTGTCTGTCCTTCTGTATATATATATCTGTTGGTCTATAGATAGACAGACAAACAGACACACAGACCGACAGACAAACAGACATACAGCCTGACAGACAGACAGAGACAGACAGACAGACAGAGACAGATAGACAGAGAGAGACAGACCAACCGAGAGAGAAAGACAGACAGAGACAGACAAACAGAAAGAGACAGACAAACAGACAGAACTAGACAGTCAGACAGACAGAGAAAGACAGACAGATCCAGACGGACATAGACAGACAGACAGCCAGAGAGACAGACCGACAGATATACAGCGACAAACAGACAGACAGAGACAGACCGACAGACAGACAGAAATAGACAGACAGACAAATAGACGGACAGTCAGAGACAGACAGACAAACAGAGACAGACAGACAGACAGAGAGAGACAGACAGATAGATGGACAGACAGACAGACAGAGACAGACAGACAGACAGAGACAGATAGACATACAGACAGACAAACAGAGACCAACAGACAGGCAAGACAGAAACACAAAAAGAAAAGACAGACAAGTAAGACGGACAGACAGATGGAAAGACACACAAGACAAAGTGACACATAGACAGACAGACCGACCGACCGACTGTCTGTCTGTCTGTCTTTCTGTCTCTGTCTGTCCATTGCTGCGTGCATGTCTGGCTGTCTGTCTATCTGTCTGTCTGTCTGTCCGTCCGTCTGTCTCTCCGTCTGTCTTTTCTGTCTTTCTGTCTGTCTGTCTGTCTGTATTTCTGTCTGTCTGTCTCTGTCTGTCTCTGTCTGTCTGTCTGTCTATCTCTGTCTGTGTTTCTCTGTCTCTCTCTGTCTGTCTGTCTGTCTATCTGTCTGTGTGTCTCTCTGTCTGTCTGTCTGTCTGTCTACATGTCTGTCTGTCTGTACTTCTCTGTGTCTGTTTATCTGTTCGTCAGTCTGTCTTTCCGTCTGTCTTTCGGTCTGTCTGTCAGTCTGTCCGTCTGTCTGTCCGTCTGTCTGTCTATCTTTCTTTCTGTCTCTGTCTTTCTGTTTCCCTCTGTCTGTCTTTCTGTCTCTGTCTGTCTGTCTGTCTTTTTGTCTGTCTGCCTGTCTCTGTCTTTCTGTCTCTGTATATCTTTCTGTCTGTCTTTCTGTCTGTCTCTGTATATCTCTCTCTGTCTGTCTTTCTCTATCTGTCTTTCTGTCAGGCTGTATGTCTGTCAGTCTGTCTGTCTGTGTCTGTCTATCTCTGTCTGTGTGTCTCTGTCTGTCTGGCTCTGTTTGTCTGTCTCTGTCTGTCTGGCTCTGTTTCTCTGTCTGTGTCTCTGTCTCTCGGTCTCTGTCTGTCTGTCTCTGTTTGTCTGTCTGTCTTTCTGTCTATGTCTTTCTGTCTTTCTCTGTCTGTCTATCTCTCTCTGTCTGTCTTTCTCTGTCTATCTCTATCTGTCTGTCGTTTCGTCTGTCTGCCGGTCTTTCTGTCAGTTTTTCTTTCGGTCTGTCTGTGTGTATGTGTGTCTGTCTGTCTGTCTTGTCTGTCTGTCTGTCTTGTCTGTCTGTCTGTCAGTTTTTATGTCTGTCAGTCTGTCTGTCTCTGTCTGTCTGTCTGTATGGTTGTCTGTCTGTCTGTCTGTCTGTCTGTCTGTGTTTCTGTCTGTTTGTCTGATTGTTTGTCTGTCTGTGGGTCTGTCTGTCTCTCTGTCTGTCAGTCGGTTTGTCTGTCTGTCTGTCTGTTTGTCTGTCCCTCATTCTGTTTGTCTCTGTCTGTCCGTCTCTGTCTGTCTGTCTGTCCCTGTCTGTCTGTCTGTCTGTCTGTTTCTGTCTGTCAGTCTGTCTGTCTGTGTCTGTCTATCTCTGTCTGTGTGTCTCTGTCTGTCTGTCTCCGTCTGTCTCTCTCTGTCTGTCTGTCTCTGTTTGTCTGTCTTTGTCTGTCTGTCTCCGTTTGGTTGTCTGTCTGTCTGTCTGTCCGTCTGTCTGTTTGTCTGTCTGTATGTCTGTCTGACAGAGACTGACAGACAGAGACTGACTAACAGACAGACAGAGACAGACAGACAGTCAGACAGACAGACAGAAGGACAGACAGACCGACAGACAGACAGACAGATAAACATGTAGACAGACAGAGAGACAGACACAGACAGACAGAGACAGACAGACAGACACACAGACAGACAGTAAAACAGACAGACCGACAGAGAGACAGACAGACAGACAAATAGACATAGAGACAGACAGGCAGACAGAGATACAAAGACAGACAGATAGATAGACAGGCAGACACGCAGACAGAGACAGACAGACAGACAGACATACAGCCTGACAGACAGACAGACATAGACAGACAGACAGAGACAGATAGACAGACAGACCAACAGAGTCTGAAAGACAGACAGACAGAGAAAAACAGACAGACAGAGACAGACAGACAGAGACAGACAGACAGACAGAGAAAGATAGACAGACCCAGACAGAGAGAGACAGACAGACAGACAGCCAGACAGACAGACAGAGACAGACCGACTGACACACAGAGACAGACAGACCGACCGACAGACAGACATACAGAGACCGACAGACAAACAGACAGAGACGGACAGAGAGACAGACAGACAGAAAGACAGACAGACCGACAGACAGACAGATAGACAATACAGACAGACAGACATACAGACACACACAGACAGACAGACAGAGAAAGAAAGACAAACAGACAGAGACAGAAAGACAGACAGACAAACAGACAGATAGACAGACAGACAGACAAACATACAGACAGACAGAGACAAACAGACGGACACAGACAGACAGATAGACAGACAAACAGACACACAGACAGACAGACAAACAGACATAAAGCCTGACAGACAGACAAACCGACAGAGACAGATAGACGGACAGAGACAGACCAATAGAGACAGAAAGACAGACAGACCCAGACAGACATAGACAGACAGACAGCCAGAGAGACAGACAGACAGAGACCACAGACAGACAGTCAGACAGACAGACGGACTGACAGACAGACATACAGACAGACGGAGATATACCGAAAGAGGCAGACGGACAGAGACAGACAGACAGAGACAGACAGAGATAGATAGACAAAGACAGACAGAGACAAACAAACAAAGCCAGACAGACAGAGAAAGACAGACAGAGATACACAGACAGAGACAGACAGACAGAGACAGAAGGACAGAGACAGACAGACATGCAGACAAACAGACAGACAGAGGCAGACATACAGACAGATAGACAGACAGAAAGACAAACAGAAAGACAGACTGGCAGACAGAAAGATACACAGACCCACAGACAGACAGACATGCAGACAAACAGACTGACAGACAGAACAGATAGACAGACTGACAGACAGACAGACAGACAGACAGAAAGACAGACTGATAGACAGACAGAGGGAGACAGACACACAGGCAGAGAGACACACAGACAGACAGACAGGGACAGACAGACAAACAGACAGAGACAGACAAACAGGCAGAAAAACAGACAGACACACAGACAGCCAGACAGCAGACAGACAGACATACAGACAGACAGACAGACAGACACACAGAAAGACTGCCAGACAGACAGAAAGACAAACAGATAGACTGTGTCTGTCTATCTGTCTGTCTGTCTGAAACATAGACAGACAGACTGTCTGTCTGTCTCAGTTTTTCTGTCTCTGTCTGTCTGTCACTGCCTGCATGTCTGTCTGTCTGTCTGTGTGTCTGTCTGTCTGTCTTTCGTTCTGCCTATCGGTCTGTTTGTCAGTCTGTCTGTCTGTCTGTCTGTCTGTCTTTCTGTCTGTCTCTGTCTGTCTGTCTGTCTGTCTCTGTCTGTATGTATCTCTGTCTGTCTGTCTATCTGTCTGTCGGTCTGTCTGTCTGCATGTCTGTCTGTCTGTATTTCGGTGTGTCTGTCTGTCTGTCTGTCAGTCTGTCTTTCCGTCTGTCTTTCTGTCTCTGCCTGTCTGTTGCTGCCTGCATGTCTGTCTGTCTGTCTGTGTGTCTGTCTGTCTGTCTGTCTTTCGTTCTGCCTATCTGCCCTTCTGTCAGTCTGTCTGTCTGTCTTTCTGTGTGTCTGTCTCTGTCTGTCTCTCTGTCTGTCTCTGTCTGTCTCTCTGTCTGTGTGTCTGTCTGTCTGTATGTATGTCTGTCTGTCTGTCTATCTGTCTGTCGGTCTGTCTGTCTGCATGTCTGTCTGTCTGTATTTCGGTGTGTCTGTCTGTCTGTCAGTCTGTATTTCCGTAAACAGACAGACATAGTACATGTTGGATATCGTAGCTCTAAAAGCTCTTAATTAATGCCTTGAACATAGGGATGTAGCCAAGATGGGAACAATACGAATATTATTTTATTTGAATAGAATGAGAGTGGTAAAAGGGTTAAAGCCTCTTACCAGTTAAGGTATGTCTGAAGGGGTTGGAAGTCTCACTCAATTTTATGGAGGGTCTTAATTCATGATTTTAATAATAAGATTTATTTTTGATTAGTACATGTTGGATATCGTAGCTCTAAAAGCTCTTAATTAATGCCTTGAACATAGGGATGTAGCCAAGATGGGAACAATACGAATATTATTTTATTTGAATAGAATGAGAGTGGTAAAAGGGTTAAAGCTGCTTACCAGTTAAGGTATGTCTGAGGGGGTTGGAAGTCTCACTCAATTTTATGGAGTGTCCCCCCCCCTATTTTAAAAATCAAGCAAATTTTCTCAGGTTCGTGACTTTCGATGGGTAAAACTAAACTTTATGAATCGTAAGTTGCAACTAATAAAGTCGTAGGTGCCAAGAAAATAATTTTAATATAGAAATTCAGAAAAATCCTTAGAAATCAACTAGTGAGATGGTTATGTATTTGAACCATCAAGGATCGCAACCGTTAATGACCCTAACCACCAAGGACCTCAACCTCCAAGGCCAAATTTTGGGGCCCTCCCCCCATTTTTTGAAACTTTTTTTCCAAGTATAACTTTTTTTTTACTTTTTTACTTTTTATGTTTTTTTAGCATGGAATTTCTTAAAACTTTTTTTACATGTCTTGAAATGACATGAAATATACTTAAAACAAAAAATTCACCTTTAATATTTTCGAAATACAAAATGGGAATGATATTAATGTGTTGGTCGTGACTTTTACTATTAGAAAAGTAATGTTTGTAGTAGCATTTTTTTTTCTGAGTTAGATTTTTTTGGACTTTGAAAATTTATCAACTTTTTTGTACATATTTTTAAATGATATGAAATGTGCATGTGGCTGTACTAGTAGTACTCTATCGCTACTCATAGACACGAAGCGGCTGTCCCAGTGGTACTCTATGGCAGGTTATCGACACTACCTAGTTTATTGTATGCATTAAACCAGTAATGTTCACACATTGGAAGGATAGATACCTGCATCCTATTTTTTTTAAAAGTGAAGATGAATTATTCTGAGAAAGTGTGTACACACGATAAAATCTTCGATGTGTTGAATGCTGATGAAGATCAATATTTGAACTACGAAACAAGCACTAGTGGTAACACTATTGGAAACGTATGCTTGCGTTGTCCTGACAGTGAGAGTTTAAGTTTCTTTGGAGTACCGAAGAATTTCCATTGTACAAATGGTGGATATGCAAGAGTGAGATCTCCAGCGATGATAGTGCTCAAAGAGAATGCAAAAATGAATATAATAGTTGATGAAGAGGGGTATTTTCTTGCTCATGGTTGTAGTAACACGTTACCTACTGATACATCCTATTGCCGTCATTCTGGTATTAGTGTTCAAATGAATGCAAAGAGAAAAAGAAAGGCCTACTGCTGTCATAAATCATATCTTATCTACGTGCCAGAATTGTTATCTGTATAAAAATAATGTGCTAATAAACAGTGAAATCAAAGGCAAAATAAAAAGTGCATTTGTAGACAATGTCAATAATTAATATAAAGATGAATTGATGGAAAATAAAGCGCAAGTGAACATTATTACTACTATTGATCATATAGTCAATGAACCTAATAATAGCAAATATGAAACGGATATTGAGCCTGTGGATGACACCTCAGTAAAAATAGTACATGACTCAAAATGAAATAATGATTATTTTATTGGTTACGAACTAAAAGAAGAGATTAACTATAGTATCAAGAGAGAACATGATGAATCATTTTATGGAACAGATTCAAAATGTTCAAAGTTGTTCAATTATGTTAATAATGTATAATGATGTATGAAATAAATTTTTACATTAATATTCTACATGTCATTGTTTCATTAAAATATTTTATACATTACTTTGTTATGTGATCATTATTTTAGGGTACGCTAGCACGTCAAACTTTTAGAATATCTATTAAAACGTCGGTGAGGTAAGAAAAGGAATTTTCGGAGACATAGATACTACTAGCAGACTCATAGGGGACATATTAGAAACTGAGATAGCTTAACAGAGCTTTTACCAAATTCAGAGAGAGATGAGCTGAATTTTTTTCTCAAAAAACTCCACAGACGAGCAAACATCCGATCAGACCCACATGCTTAGAGAGTGAGAGAGACAAAACGCAAACAAAACCATAAATGCAGACATACAAACTGACAAAGACATGCACTGGGACAAGCAAACACCCGTACAGACACATAGGCAAAGAGAGTGATAGAGACAAAAACGCAGACAAACACATATATTCAGATATGTAAACCAACAAAGACGGGTACTGGGAAAATTCAGACATAGAAACCGACAAAGACAGGCACTGCGACAAGCAAACAACTGCCCAGACACATATGCATAGAGAGTGATAGAGAGAAAAACGCTTACAAATACATGAATTCAGACATGCACTCCGACGAAGAAAGACACTGGGACATGCAAAAACCCACCCAGATACACATGCATAGAGAGTGAGAGAGACAAAAACACATACAAATAAATATATTTATACATACAAACCGACAGAGACAGGCACTGGGACAAGCAAGTACCCGCCCAGCAAACAGGCAAAGAGAGTGAGAGAGACAGCACACAGCCAACCAGACACACAGGGGAAAAGAGTGGGAGAGATAAAAACGCATACAAATACATAGATTCAGACATGTAAACCGACAAAGACAGGCTTCGAGACATGCAAAAACCCACCCAGACACACAAGCATAGAAAGTGAGAGAGACAAAAACACATACAAACACATTGATTCAGACATACAAACCGACAAAGACAGGCACTGGGAAAAGAAAACATCCGCCCAGACACACAGGCTTAGAGAGTGAGAGAGAAAAAAATGCGTGCAAAAACATAGACTCAGACAAACAACCCGACAAAGACAGACACTGAGACAAGAAACACCTGCCCAGACACACAGGCTTAGAGAGTAAGAGCGATAAAAAAAAACATACAAATATATAAATTCAGACATGCAAACCAACAAAGACAGACACTGGGACATGCAAACACCCACCCAGACACACAGGCTTGTAAACTGAGTGAGACAAAAACACATACAAATACATTGATTCAGACATACAAACCGACAAAGACAGGCACTGGGAAAAGAAAACATCCGCCCAGACACACAGGCTTAGAGAGTCAGAGAGAAAAAAATGCATACAAACAAATAGATTCAGACAAACAAACCGAAAAAGACAGACACGGAGACAAGAAACACCTGCCCAGACACACAGGCTTAGAGAGTAAGAGCGATAAAAAAAAACATACAAATATATAAATTCAGACATGCAAACCAACAAAGACAGACGCTGGGACATGCAAACACCCACCCAGACACACAGGCAAAGAAAATGATAGAGACAAAAATACATACAAATATATAAATTCAGATATACAAACGACAAAGACAAGCACTGGGACATGCAAACAACCACCCAGACACACAGACAAAGAGAGTGAGAGAGAAAAAAACTCATACATACACCCACCCAGACACACATGCATAGAGAGTGAGAGAGACAAAAAAGTATGTACAAATACATAGATTTACACATACCAACGACAAAGACAGGCACTTGAACAAGCATACACCCACCCAGACACACAGGCAGAGAGTGCGAGAGAGACAGCTAACACTCGCCCAGACATACAGGCAAAGAGAGTGAGAGTGAGAAAAACGCTTACAAATACATAGATTCAGATATTCAAACCGACAAGGATATGCACTAGAACAAGCAAACACCCACCCAGACACACAAGCACAAAGAGTGAGAGAGACAAAAAACACATACAAATACATAGATTCAGACAAACAAACTGACAGAGACAGGCACTGGGACAAGCGAACGCCCGCCCAGACACAAAGGCAGAGATAGTGAGAGAGACAAAAATATGCACAAATACATAGATTCCCATATACAAACCGACAATGACAGGCACTGGGACAGCAAACACCCACCCAGACACACATGCATAGAGAGTGAGAGAGACGAAAACACATACAAATACATAAATTCACACATACAAACCAATAGAGACAGGCACTGGGACAAGCAAACACCCGTCCAGACACACAGGCAAATAGAGTGAAAGAGACAGCAAAGACCAGCCCAGACACACAGGCAAAGAGAGTGAGAGAGACAAAAACACATACAAATACATAGATTCAGCAATACAAACCGACAAAGACAGGGAATAGAACATAAGATATGATAAGATATGATATGATTTATGACAGCAGTAGGCTTTTCTTTTTCCCTTTGCATTCATTTGAATACTAATACCAGAACGACGGCAATAGGATGTATCAGTAGGTAACGTGTTACTAGAACCACGAGCAAGAAGATACCCCTCTTCATGAACTATTATTTTTATGTTGGCATTCTCTTTGAGCACTATCATCTCTGGAGATCTCACTCTCGCATATCCAACATTTGTACAATGGAAATTCTTCGGTACTCCAAAGAAACTTAAACTCTCACTGTCAGGACAACGCAAGCATACGTTTCCAATAGTGTTACCACTATTGCTTGTTTTGTAGTTCAATTATTGATCTTTGTCAGCATTCAACATTACGATGATTTTATCGTGTGTACACACTTTCTCCGAATAATTCATCTTCAATTTTTAAAAAATAGGATACAGCTTTTTATCCTTCCGATGTGTGAAAATAACTCATTTAATACATACAATAAACTAGGTAGTTTTGATAACCAGTCATAGAGTAACACCTGGACAGCCGCGTCGTGTCTATGAGGAGCCATAGAGTACTACTAGTACAGCCGCAAGTATGTTTCATATCATTTTAAAATATTTACAAAAAAGTTGATAAATTTACCAAGTCAGAAAAATCTAAGTCAGAAAAAAAGTGATACTACAAGTATTATTTTTCTAATAGTAAAAGTCACGACCAACAAATCAATATCATTCTCATTTTGTATTTCGAAAATATAAAATGTGAATTTTTCGTTTTAAGTATATTTCATGTCATTTTAAGACATGTAAGAAAAGTTCTAAAAAATTCCATGCTAAAAAAAAATATAAAAATAAAAAAGTTAAAAAAAATTAAACTTCGAAAAAAAGTATAAAAATGGGGGGAGGCCCCCAAAAAGTTGGGAGGAGGGTGCCCCTTGGAGGTTAAGGTCCTTGGTGGTTATAGTCATTAACGGTTGCGGTCGTTGGTGGTTCAAATCCATAACGATTATGACGTTATTGATCAATCTTTAACATGAAACATCTAGTTTGTCGTAAAAAAATTGATTCTATTTTAGCAATAATTTGTTTTGGTTACAAAAGGTTTTTAACCCCATTAATTTTCTTTAAAATGAGCCCTTGAACAACTCTCTACAATTTTCCAGTGCCAAACTATCTATGGAAAAAAAAAGGTACCGTTTACGCAGAAGATGTAGTAGCTACCACTTTTCTTGATTTTCAAGCCAATATATTTCCCTTGCTGTTCAAGCCAAGGGATAGAAAGTTTCCTATACAAGGGTTTCGGACAAGGCGGTTCTAATGGTGTACTTTTTGTTTTGATCTGACTCTATTTTTAGGAGTTAGGGGTTATTATGTTTCTTGACATTGGACTGATCGTCTCTTACTTGGTTGCTAGCTACCGCTGCAACCCGGATAGGGGAATGAAATAGAGTTTTAAATAAACAAGCAAGAATTTTAAAGAGAAAATTTTATATTTCTGTTAAACCACCGCTAGCTAAGCCAACATTCACAGAACGGGGAAATAAGTCGAGAGCGCCAATTTAGAAGAATCCGGGTGGTAGGACAAGAATTTTTTTTCGATGATTTTTTAAGAGTACTAAAAAGGTATTTTTCAAAATCTACGGGGGATTTTGTAATACCTTATACAGTTCTTGTGGAATTTCGGTTAATTTTATCTTCAATTGCATGAACAAAGATAATGTGTAAGGAGATATGAAAGGGCCATGACTCAATGCTGAAAGGGACGCAAACAAGAAAAAAACTAGCGATCCGGTGGTAATTTTCAGAACTATTTGGCCAATAGTGTCGTATAAATATATTCTGTTAATTTCAGCTACTTCGTTATGAGAAGTATACAAATGTGAAGGCCCATTATTAATTTAATACATTTTTTGTCAAAATAAAGAACACAAAAATCGAATTTATTTTCTTTGTATTTTTTACTTGTGTGCTTATTAATGTAGATACATTTTCTTATAAAACAGGTTTTTGTTTTAATTAAAGGTAAGAAAATTGTTTAATCATACAAGACTAGTATTAAAAGTTTTTAATCATAGAGTAAAGAATGCATTACTCTATGGTTTGATTAAGACCCTTTAAATATGAAATAATTACGTGAACGCAAAAAAATCACAGCTCAATTGTTTGGTTATGGTTTCTCTGCAAGTGTGAGGGAATACGCTGCGGCAATGTGACATCACAAAATCCACCTGGATAACCTATAATGCCATTTAATACTTATCAACTTAAATGAGTTTTGACGGTTATTTTACCAATTAAATATGCCTCATATCTTTATATACGCGTTTAGACATCGATACATACGCACATTGTGCAGATTATTTCGTTTCTGAACGAAATATACGCAGTTTACAATGTGTCAAAAAATATGGTGGTGTTAAAAATAACGAGTTTAGAAGCGGCTTAAACAGTTTTTTCAATTAAAAAGAAGCATTTTAATTTGAGGGAATTTGATCGAGTGCGTAAGTAAATGGAAGGCAAATGCATTTTCATTTATTTATGGTGATATTTCCAAACGCCTGTAGTTGTTTTAATAGTGCAAATATTCTATAAGTTATTCTTATTATTGCAAAATGACCAGAATTCACTGAATTTTAAAATCAAATCGCTATATATTTACAATTCAAATAATCAGATCATATTAATTTAACCATTTCTGTTGGCTAGAGATACATCACTATGTACTGTGTCGTCCGCATGACGACACAAGATCCTGAATCGGAGTTTCGCCTCTGATTCCCACTGCATTCGTTACATTGACTTGAGTGACCAATGGGAACTGTATTGCTGTATAGTGATTTGTCAGTGCCAGGTCCGTTTATAAATAAGTTATACATCTTGTTAAGTAGTAAAAAGCCTTCGGGAGCATATAACAGGAAAAGAAAATTGCAGCATTTGATAGAAGATGGAAAGCAAGCAAAAGCGTTGCAAAAATTCTTTACGACTTCCAGGCTGTCGTACCCGTCAAGCAAGTTTTGCAATGAATCAACTGAGCTCATTGAAAACAATAATCACTATAAGTTTTCAATGTCAGGGCCTGGGACCTCCTGCATTGACAAGAAGTTCTTCCAAGTGCTAAAGCGTCGCCTGAAAGCGGTTTTGCCGAAAAGAACAATTTTTGGCGAAACTGAGTTATAAACGCCATCTTTTGTAGCAAAAAAATTCTTTCGAATGGTCTATTTGACATTGCTGTCAAACGTCTCTAACTGCCTGTATTTTGTAGTTATCCTTTGCCGAATCGCATATTTTTCGATTTGGCAGAATTTTTTTCGATTTTCCTTTGCCGAATCGCATATTTTGACGCGACCTTGGATAAGCAGAAGACAATCTTTCTTATCTTAGTGCTCAAGATGAACTTAGTGAACTTAAATGATGTGAATAAGTTTGTGAAGAAAAAAGAGGGCTGAAAAAAATGGTACTGAATTATCTGAGGAGGTCAAAACCTCTCATGCAAAACATGTGAAAGGAAAACTAGAAATCAAAGAATAAAGGGGTAAGGACAGGGCTCTGGATGAACCCGTATTGTGTTTTGATGTGAAAAACGTTTTTCTTTGCCAAAAGGGGATGTTTCGTTCTGTTTTTACAAAAGGAAAATCACTTGCTTTAACTTAAATGCTATTCTTACCTTTCGCAGACATACATGAGAGCTAATCAAGAAAGTCTATTGTTGTTTGTGGTTAGAATGTCTTGCTGGTAGAAGTGGAAATGATATTGTCATTGGTCTTTGTAATTTCCCTGATAAAATTTTTACTACCTATCCTGAAATCAGAAACTTCATTACATGGTCAGATTCATTTGAGCCTCAAAATCGTAATCAAATAATGAGCTACATGGTGCTAGACATCCTGAAGAACCATTCACACCTCCAGAGTATAACAATGAAGTAATCTGAGTCTGGCCACTGCACGATTCATGTGGTCGATGCTGTTCACAGCGTCATTGAGAGGTCTTTGAAGCACAAGGAAATATTTTCGCTACTAGACTTGGCAAAAAGCTTTTGACTATTCGGCCCCGTGATCCATTTGTCCTTATTCAAATGACCAAACTGAAGTTTTTTTATTACGCCAAAATGTCCCAATACTGTAAGTATAGCTTAGTGCTATTTTCAAGGGTGAAATTATTACAGTTTAAGAGGGACTATGCAAAAGCGTGTTCTACAAAATTTGGTTTGCGGATACTACTCCTTCTGTAGCGCTGATTGCACCAGAGGCTAGCCCAAGGAGGCTATTGCCTAATGTGTCAGCAGTGAATGTTGTGGAAAGGTTGCTGCCTCTTGTACCTTCAAGTACAGTAATTGAGTTTCCAACAGCAAAAATAAAAGACGTAGAATCGCTTTACCGTTTCATGCCAGCAGAAGATGTGGCATATATGAAAAGTCTTATAAGAAGTTGTAACAGAGCTGAGGTACATAGTATTTCGACTGAAGTACCAGCGTGTACCGAAGCAGCCTCTTCCGTTAGTGTTCCAAAGGTTAAAACTAAAAATTGTTAATTGACCGGTTAATTGGCAAAATTAAAATTTGTGTATTAGATGAAATACTTTTTGCCGAAAGTCGCATTTCTAATTCATGCCGAGCCAATTCCGTTTTGCCATATCTTACATATGTTCCGGAATTTTACGGTTGTTTTACCAAAACTTATATTAATTCCGTTTTATCTCAGGAAAGCCTCACCTTAGACAAAAAAAAAGGCAAAGCGATATAAGCGATTTTTCTTCTTAATTTTGAAAAAGAAATCAACATTCTAGCTACAGCCGATTCTGAGATACAAATGTCAAAATTTTCAATTTTGTTTTTCTCCCGTTTTTGGAAAAACAGATTCGGTAAAACCGCTTTCAGGTGACGAAAGGTAGAAAGTTTTCCTTATCATATTTTTCAAAGAAACTTAGAAACGGAGAGAAACTCCACAAAGTTTAGCTAATGTACTCACCATTGAGAAATGCAGTATTTTTTTTGGCCTGCAAACTGTTCGGCAATGCAAACTCATCTCTGTCCGGTGACCAAGGTTATTCTGATTTGCAAAACTTGGCTAAGATTTTGAACAAGCACGAGAAGTCTCCAGCCATATAAGAAAATGTCAGTCTTGGCCAGAATCATCGCTACGCTTAAGTTTGAACAGAACTATTGATGAAGAGAATGAAAGATTTATTCGTGCTGAAACCGAACATTGGAACCAAGTTCTCAAACGTTTACTATGTATATTACACTTTTTAAGAGTTCAAGGGCTTGCGTTTCGAGGGAAAAACAATACTCTTTTCCAGTGTAATAATGGGATTTTTTTAAAGCTCGTAGAACATGTTGCAAAGTTCGATGAAAAACAGATTCGGTATATTCAGTATGAACAGATTCGGTATGGCCAAACATGTCAGAAGGTGTGCTTCAAGAGAAACAAATATTCACCACTTGAGCAAAAATGTACAGAATGAATTTGTTTATTTTGTTTCGAAAAAGATCCAAGACTACATTGTACAGCAGCATGCAAAATATTATTCTATAATATTAGACCGCTCTCCCAATGTCAGCCACAAAGAGCAAATTACATTAGTGGTAAGATTCGTCAAAATTGTAGCAGATGAGGATGTGTTTATTAGGGAACATTTCTTAGGATTTGTTCCTATTGCCAATGCTTCTGGTGAAGGCCTTACAGAAGTAATACTAAAAGAGTGGCAAACACGAGGCATTTCTTTAAATAACATGAGAGGCCAGGGATATGACACTGGTCCTGCAATGAAAAGAAAGCATGTTGGGGTTCAGATGAGGATCTGTGATTTAAATCCTCCTGCTTTTTCCGCACTATGTTGAAATCACTCACTGAACCTTGTAATTAACGATGCTGCTCTCTCTTGCAATGTTGCAGTACACTGTTTTCACACAATTCAAGAAACCTTCAATTTTTTTAAAGTTCTACTCACAGATAGAGTATTTTGCTTAACAACGTTTCAAATCTTACAGTAAAACCACTTTTTAACACGCGGTGGGAGAGTAGAATTGAGGCCTTGATGCGTTTGAGGTGCCATATTGAAGAAGTATTTGATGCCTTGTGTGAAGCTTCTCAAAACCAGAAACTCGATGCATTTGATTGGAACTTCGCCTTGGGACTTGCTAAGAAACTACAAAGCTTTGAATTTCTATGTTGTTTAATAACATGGTACGAGATCCTATACAAAACAAATATGGTGAGTAAGTCGTTGCAAAACGAATGAATTGCAAAGTTCGACGGATCTAATAAAAAGTTTGCAATTATTTATAACCAAGATAAGATCTGATGAAGGATTAAACAACGTGATCACCGATGCTAAGGAACTCGCAGAAAAAAACAATATTGTTCCAGAATTAAAAAAAGAAACCATATTTCACCGAAGGATAATTAAAAAAACAATTTTCTTAAGAGGGGAAAGATGAAATTGTAAATTCTCGAGAAAATTCATTTAAGCTCAATTTCTTTTTTGTCGTGCTAGACACTGCAATATCCTCACTAAAGGAAAGATTTGAGCTAATGGAAAATCATAGTGAAATTTTTAAATTTCTCTGTGACATTCAAAGCTTGCAGAATTTTGCGGATCAAGAAAAATTGAAGAAAGCCTGTAAACATCTTTAAATCATTTTGAGTAAAGGAGAAGACTGCGGTGTAAACGGCGACGAGTTGTTTGAAGAGTTTCCAATTTTTTCAGAAATGCCTCCCTCTAAGCCTCCCCCAGCTCAAGCTTTGTTGTATATAACAAAACATGATTATGTGGACACATTCCCAAATATTTTTATTGCACTGAGAATTCTATTAACGCTTCCAGTATCAGCTGCCAGCGGCGAAAGGAGTTTCTCCAAGTTAAAGTTAATAAAAACTTACTTAAGATCTACGTTGAGTGAAGATCGACTAAGTGTGTTTGCATTCATGGCCTTTGAAATGACGTACTAAGTTAATTCAATACGGACAGACAACTCAATGAGTTTTCAAACGTGATAACTAGAAACATTTGTTTTTCATTATAAAATGTTGTATCTTGAATTGTTTTATAAGTAGTATGTTCAACCGATAAATTGTGAACCATATTTTAACTCCCCATTTTTAATAAATAACCTTGTTGTTTATTGATATATTCCGTTTTAATATTTAAGTTAGAATTATTCTACACAATAAAAGTGCATTTATCTTTAGTGTTACAGTTTTTCCTAAAAACCCTGCGCACCTTACTTTAAGGGCGTATAATTATATTTCGGTCAACCAGGAGGGGGGAGACGCCGAAGAATAGTCCGCTTACCCCAAAAAAACGGCTAGGGCTGTCCCTCATTGTTGCCTTGTGTTGAACATAATAAAGGAACAAGTTAAACATATTGATAAAAAAGTGTTAAAAGCCTTAAAAGCTACTAAGACCGGCTGTTTTGATATACAAAAGCATGTTGTCTGTTGAAGCAGCTAATTATAATTTTAATGATTTGTTGCTAATTTAGTTATTTTTCTCTAGAATCTAGTAAATATCTGCTCATTTATCGTTTTTTTTTTCAAGAATTTTGTGATTTAACCAAAGGCAACCCTGCTTGTAGTCAATAGGAAAAATTCAAAAGGGAAATTGTTAGTAAAATTTAGGAGAATATGGATTGGTCTACTTCTATAAATGATACTGTTTTTGATAAAGCAAGAATGTGGGCATTAATTAATGGTAAGATATTTGAAGGTTGTGGTGTTAGATGTAAGAATTTGTTGTTGGTTCAGGTGGGAAGTCTGGTGGCTGATGTAGCCAGTCCCAGTACTGATGTAGAGGCATCAGTTACTTCTTTCTTTTTGATAAAAACAAATTATATCCTTCAATAATTTGCCAGCCAAAAGATGAACACATTAATCAATACACAAGTAAATATATAGCCTACTTGATTCCATTGCTGACATAGGGACAAGGTGGACAATGAATTGTTGGTAAAGTTCTACCAAATCATATTATTGAGTTAGGAATAAAGTGAATACACCATTCAATGCCTTTTTTTATGCTGATTATGAATATATTAATCATTTATATGGGAAATGAATTTCAGCCCCCCCCCCTTTATAAACCTAACCTACCCCTGAATTTGCATATATAGGGGGGGGGCTGAAATTAATTTCCAATAGAAATGATTATTATATTCGTAATCAGCATAAGAAAAGGCATCAAATGGTGTATTCACTTTTGTCCTAACTCAATAATATGATTTGGTAGAACTTTACCGAATTGTTTAGCCTATGCTCTTTTCACATTGGCCTATAGCCTAGTAAGAATTAGGCCCATTTCTCTTGCAAATGCACATCTTCCCCTCTGATGTCCTCTATGCTATCTAGCCCAGGTTAGAATATAGGTTTTGAAACTAAAAACAAACATTTAGACTACAAAATTCTTATTCTATTATATGCAGCATTATTTTATTAATCACATTATCATGTTTGGTAAAATTCTACTTTAGCTACTTCTTGCTATCTTGGAAAGGGGTTAGGTTAAGAAAATGAAACTTTCAAGGATGGGTCTACAGGCTAAAGTGTGTCCCAAGAAGGTATTTTGAAGTTCCTACCTCCACTCCTTCTCCCTCTAGAGGGTCCAAACTTTGCCAAAAAGACAGGTCTGTACCTATTGAAATTTTGATAACACAACATTTTACCTTAATTTTCAGTTATCAGTTTCTTTTTCTCTGGCTTTAGTTCTGAAAATGGAATTCCTGTTATTTGAGTAGAATTTTAAGCCATATCAACCTTTTTTTTTTCACAATTTAGGAAATGTAGCCTATTTGCATATATTTAAAACCTTATAAATTGGGATTGAGCAAAGTTGTGCAGCAATTTTGAAAACAATTTTGTTTTACTTTATTTAAGCAGAATATCTATTTTGCAAGGTTTCACTTTTTTACACTACAGGCTAAAGTATGGGTAAATTTTTCATTATTCATATTATTGACTTATGAATAAAGTAAACACACCACTTGTTGCCTTTTTTGATGCTCTTTCCAAATATGATAATCATTTTTGTTAGAAATGAATTTTACCCACACCCCTATATATACCAATTCAGGGTATATATTTTCACATTAGGGGGGTGGGGGGAAAGTTTAAACTTACCACTTATTTACATCAGAAATGAAATTTACCCCCATCCCACTAATGTGCAAATATATACCCTGAATTGGTATATACAGTTTTATACTAATTTACTAATTACTACTAATTTACATTTTACTGATTTTCTATTTATTTTACTATTCAATTTAAGCCATTTATTTGTTATTTATTTAGAATGATTTGTTGATTTATTAAAAGATCAATATTTTAATTCACAAATTCTGGTATCTTGACTATATTCCCATTCAGGTTTTAGCTAAAAGTAAAGAGAGTATTTACTCTACACCCTAAATCAGACTCTGGTTTTGGTCTCCTTTTGATAGATAAATAATGACTTATACTGAGTTAATCTAAGAATTGAATTGAATTCTGAATTGATTCTAAACAAGTTTCATAGCAGTTCTTAAAGACAAAACAAAAATAAGAAATTCTATTTCTTTGATTAGTTGTCACACTTCTATTTTCTTCCTAGTCTGGTCTAACTTCCAGAGGGGCCATATATATATATATATATATATATATATATATATATATATATATATATATATATATATATATATATATATATATATATATATATATATATATATATATAGGTCTAGACAATTATAATTGCTGATAGTTAGGTTTAGACTAGTTAGGAATGGCTGACTACAATCTTGGAAAACTTCTGTTTTTTCCATATTTAATTTAGCCAAAAGCTACCCCTACAGCATAGCATATTAAAATACAATTATTCTGTTTAAGAACACTTGTTTTAGATTAGCTTTGTCCAAAATTGACTCTGTCTGGGATTTAGATACATTGTTCTAACTTCCTGATTGAGTTCAAAATTGGACAGCATTTTTCAAGATTAGGCTCAAGCTTAAATATGTGTCCAAGATTTGGTTCCACTGTTGTCTATCAGTGCATTTGAAATTTTGAGTCTTATAAAGGCTTAAAATATTCAAGGTAGTCATATGCTTATTAAGCAGATTTGGAAAAGCCAATGGTGAAACAATCCACTTTGTAAGTTGTATGATAAAGATTTACTGTGATTTAACTGCTAAACGGGTGATAATTGTCTGACTACTGGGTATCTTACCTTGCCTAAATTTTGACCAAAACTGTTTAACCTTAATTTTTGGTTTTCAAGCTCTTTTTCATTGGCTCTAGTTTTTGAAAATGTAATTTCCATTATCTCAGTAGAATTTTAAGTTCAAAGGGCTTTTTCTGACATTTAGAAATAGATTAACAAATCTTATAAATCCTTACTAACAATTTTTTTACTAATGCCCTAGTCATACTGTAGACACACTTTTGGGTAAAAAGAAAAACTACATAATTTTGCATGCCTACAATACCAACAATGTAGGTTTTTCTGTGTGAAATTTGGTATGCTGGTTGACATTCAACTTCCCAGTATAATATTTATTATTGATCAGTGAAATTAAAGATTTAAAACCAATAAAAGAGAAAAAAAAAACAATAGATTGAAGCTTAGGTTAGTAGTTCTTCTATCTATATTCAAGTATTAAGATTTATATTCAGGGCCTTCTTTCAGAAGAAGGGGAGGGAGAATCTCCTATGAGAGAGGAAGAAAGGTAAACAATATGAAAGTTACTGGAAACCATGGAAATAGGCTATTTGTAAAAAGTTTTTAAAAATTATAGGATAGTTGCATATAAGCTTAATTCTACTTTGTATTTTATGCTTTTACAGTTCCATAATTTTATTGATTAAAATAAAAGCTTTTTTCACAAAAAAGTAGTAGACAAGCTATGTTAAGCCTAAGACAAGCAGAAATAAAGTCAAATTGTAATTCAAAGATTAAACAAACATAATTTACCATCAATAAATAACCAAGTTCAACTTAAAACAAACAGGAGTAGGGCTGATACCCCCTGTGCCATCTAAAGAACCAAACATCATTTGCACTTTACTAATAACAAAATACATTTTAAACTTTTTCACTTTTGTAATGTTATTAAATCCAAAATTGCTGAGAAATTCAGTATATAATAAACTGTTAATCTACAGGTTATTGTTTTTTTTTCAGTAATTTTGGTCATTATAGTGATTTTCTTCCTCTTTTTTGTTGTTGTTATAACAAATAAACTACTACTAACAAGTCACCGCAGCACCAAGCTGCCTGAGGCCAACACAGCTGTGCACACTCCTCCTCCATCCCAATCTATTCAAAGCCTCCCTCTTTACACCCGCCCACAAAGTTCCCATTTCCTTTAAAATCTTTCTTTGACGTCCTCCCACCCCTGACGAGGACAACCTGCTTTCCATGTAGCCCTAGACGGTTGGCCAAAAAGAACAATCTTTGACACTCTGTCATCCTTCATCTGCACAACGTGCCCTAGCCACCTCAACCTTTCTTTCATTATATCCCTAGAGAGCAGTAAACACATCTTAAATTACCTTAAATCACACTTGCAAAAAATATGGATGAGTCCAGTATACATCAGTCAATGATGACATGGCTGTGGGACATCTGCTGCATCCCATTGTGTAAGCCATGGTTTGTTTGCCTAGTCCTTGTTAAGATTTGATTTGAATCTGTCAATGTTTTTTTATCCCACTTTCATCTTGCTTAGGCTGTTCCACAGACTTATGATATGGTTGTAGAAGAAATGGTTTCTTCTTACTGTCATGGCACACTTGCAGAACAGCTTTACTGAATGACCTCTGGTGCTTGATGACTGGGCAGGCTGATATACGTTTTTGTTGTCACACTGGAGCAGCTTGTAGGTCATTATCATGTCACCTCTTTGTCAACAGTATGTTAGAGCTGATAGCTAAAGGCTCTGCAGTCAGCATGCATACTCTTTATCTTTGAGGCCCTTTACAAATTTTGTTTCCCATCTTTGGAAAGATTTGAGACCCATCTGGTCTGTTTTGAGCACACAGGTCAAAATAAAAATTGTTTTCAGTGAAGTCCTAAGGGTGTTCTAGTCTTTAGGAGGCATAGGAAGTGTCAGCCCTACTCCTGTTGTGGTAGTTTCTGTTTGTTTTAGCATTGAATTGATTATCTATTACAATTTATGTTGGTCTTTGGTCTCATTTATTTATTAATAGTGATTTATGTTTGGTTTAAGCTTCAATTATTATTTGAGTTTATTTCTGCTTGTCTTTGGTTTAATGTGTCCTGTTACAAAACTTATTTTGTTGGAAAAGGTTTATTTTCAAGTTGATTTCAGCTTATTTTTAATTGACATTTTTTTATTGCTTAATAAAAGGGAATTTATAAAAACCTCTTTTGATTTTATCCTTAAGAATCAAGATTTTGGCTTGCTATTAATATTTTAGACAAAATTTGTAACAAGTTTTAACAATAGCTTTTCTATAAAGCTTTGGATGAATGGGTAGGGGGAATATTAAAATAAAATGGATTGAAAATCTGCTTAATTTTTTGCCTTCTAAAGGGCAAAAGCGATCCTGACCCCCTCCCCCCCCCCCATCTTGCTACAACTTTAAGTATATACAAGTATTTATCAACCATTTAATTATAAGAATTTCACTGTGTTTTTTTTTTCATTTTAACTGCTTGTTTGTTGAAACAAATGCATTTTGAGCTCATTTATTAAAAACAGTTCTTATTTGGCGTTTGAAAATAAAAATCAATGCAATTAGATTTGTTTCCAGTTTAGTTCCCTTTGGTTTTAAAACTTTAATTGAGGTGTCTTGGCAACCTGAAATTTTAATCAGATCAACATTAAAAAAGAATATTTTACACTAAGAAGCAATAAAATCTCATTTTTTCTCAAACATTGTTTGTCCTTGATAAGTCCCACTTGGTCCCCTCAAGTGAAAATTTAAAATTTGCTTAGCCTCTCTATCCAATATGCCCTTTAAGGTTCAGCTGAGTCCTTTAAGGTGTTTCATTTTACCCTTAGCTATATCTAAGATATGCCCTTGTGACAAGTTACACATGGTGTCTTTTGGTTTAGTTCAATGTTCCCTTCAACATCTCCTAGAGTTTTCAAATTAACACCTTGACAATTCATGAGATATTGAAGATGGCTTTTTGATAATCTAGATGCACATATTATCTTTTTATTTAGTTCAACTTCCCACTCAACATGCCTTGAAAGTTCAAACTTAATACCTGTAGTTGCTTTTGAGATATTACATATATATATATATATATATATATATATATATATATATATATATATATATATATATATATATATATATATATATATATATATATATATATAATTTGACAACTACTATATAGTCTGGGTCTTTTGATTTAGTTCACTATCCCTCTTGAAATTCCCTGAAGTTCAATTCAATACCCTGAGCCACTTCTGAGATATTGCAGATATGCCCTTTGACAACCTAGATGCTCATAGACTTTTTTGATTTTGTTCTAAGTCTCCTAATAGCTTTAACATAACACCATAAGCTGTCCCTGAGAAATTTCTGATATGCCCTTTTGACAATCCAGGTGCATATATTGTCTTTTAATTTAGTTCTAATTTGCCCTTACTCTCCCTGAAAGTTTTGACTATATTCCTAGCTGTTCCTAAGATTAACTAAAAGAAGTTTTCAAAGAAAAGTTAAGGCCATACTAAACTTAAGATCAGCAGAAATAAATTCCTATAATAATTCAAACTCAAAAGGACCAGAAATTATAATTAAAGAATAAATTAAATTAACGACGAACTGAAATTAAATAAACTATCATTGCAAACAAACATACAACAGGTAACAATATAAATGAATAAATATATATTAAAAGTAAAACTTAAATTGAATGTGCAAGTCAAGCTTAAGACACACAAAAATTACTCCAAACAAGAGTTTGGTCACTGCCTCCTTCTTGAACTGCTCTTGAAATCTTGAACTGCTAAACTTTCAGCAAGTAATTTCATTATATATCAAATATCTAGTTTCATTTTATTAGTTCTCTCTTAGGATGGTTCTAGACACCCACATTTTTCAAACAAATTATGTTAAAAATATATTATTTTTTTTACATATTACAACATTGAAAATAAAATTAAAAACAAATGTTGAACTGATTAGCTTTGATTAGGTTTAATTTTATTAGTTCTTTCCAAGACTGTTCAAGACACATAGTTTTCAGTAAAGTGCCAGTAATGCATTAGGCTTTAGACTTTTACAGTTAGGGGCAGCAGCCAAACTCTTGTTTTTAGTAATTTTTGTTCATTCTAAGCTGGATTTGCATGTTCAATGTAAGTTTTACTTGTTTTAAGAATTAGTTATTCATTTATATTAGTACCTGTTGTATGTTTGTTTGCTATGATTGTTTGTTTAATTTCTGTTCATTTTGTTTAATTTTATTTATTCTTTAATAGTAATTTCTAGTTGTTTTCAGTTTGAATTATTATATTATTAAATAATATAATATTACTTAATATGGCCTTTGCTTATCTTTGAAACTTTTTTTTTATTTTTTATTTTTTGAATTAATTTCTGTTTGTTAAGTTTGTTTGTAACATCCTGACATGTTGCACATGCACCATTTTGAAAATTTAGATGCATATAGTGTCTTTTGATTTAGTTTAACACCCCCTCAATATGCCCTAAATGGTTCAACTATGTCCCTTGAGCTCTTCCTGATATATTTCAGATGCACCCTTTGGACCGCTTGACTGCATATATTGTCATTTGATCAATTCAATATCCTCCTCAACATGCCCTAAAAGTTTCAACTTAGGTCATTCATGAGATATTGCAGATACACCCTTTTAAAAAAAATGGATGAACAGATGGACTTTTGATTTAATTTTTCATCCCCCCCAACATACCCTGAAAGTTTCAACTTCTTACTCTTAGTCATTCTTGAGATATTGCTGATATGCCCTTTTGACAACCTGGATGCACTTAGTATCTTTTGGTTTGTTTAGTATCCCCCTCAAAATCCCAATAAAGTTTCAAATTAATGACTTCAGTTGCTCCAGAAATATTGCAGATATTTCCTTTTGACAACCTTCATGCACAAAGAGTGTTTTGATTTAGCTCAACATCCTCTGAAATTTTCATCTGGATACTTCAGACTTTTGGGGACCCAGGATTAAACATGCCACTTTTTCCAAATAACAAAATCTCTATGTAAACAATGGACAACTTGCATAATTTACAGTCTTTGCCCCTGGAGCTCTGGGGGTTCAAGTCATCCCCAGAGGAATAGTCAATGGAACTTTTAACTATTTTTTGGACCAATCAAATGAGTCCCCTCTTAATTTTCTAGCATGGTGAAAAATAAAATAGCTGAAGCCACACTAACTTAGGCAGAGCTATTGTGCTATAGATAATTTCGGAGACCACACTGCCTTTCCATGACGATAAATAAAAGTTCAAATAGGGATAAAATCCTTTTAATAGACAGTGATGATGATAACAGTGATAGAAATTCACAAAAATACCAGATATATCGGTCACATATACAGTGACCATCATCAGTAGTAAAACTAAAAAAAAAAAAAAAAAAAAAAAAAAAAAAAAAAAAAAAAAAAAAAAATGGCGGTGACGGTCACTGAATATGTGACCAAAATATCTGGTATTTTTGTGAATTTCTATCACTGTTATCATCATCACTGTCTATTAAAAGGATTTTTATCCCTATTTGAACTTTTATTTATAGCTATTGTGCTGCCTGTGATTTGAGTTCTTTTGTGCTGCACAATAGTTGTTCCTTGGTTTTGCTGCCTAATTAACCCTCTCAGACAGTCTAAAGATAAATGAGACTCCTTGATATATAGGCGCATGTGTATTCACAGGGGCCTAAGCCTTGATGTGTGGTCTTCAGAGTTTTCAGGGGAAATATTAATGAGTGTCACTTTTCAGCCAAATATCCTTCTGGTTATTCCTTAATACATTTTTTTTAGGAGAATTTCCCCCTTGACCCCCCCCCTACCCCTTGTACAGGTATTGAAATATAAGTTTGTATACAATTTGTTTTTATCATTTTTTTTTTTCTAAGTAAAACTTGGTATGTAGGCCTAATGTTGGTCTTTTTCATAGACTTAGGAGGATTTCGAGATTTTTCTACTGTTTAAAAAGGAAATCACAGGTAGGAATTGCAATTGAAACCCTACATTTTACAGGAATAACATTTAAAGGCCCAACCAGCACATCCCTGAGGCATGCTCCATTTTTGTTATTTCCATCAATTTTTCCTGCCAACTCGTTCAATAAAGCACTGAAAATACAGAGCGCAATTGGTGAAGTTATCCACGAAGTGTCTAGAGACTCTGAATTTCTATTAGAAGTTCTTAAAAGGTTGGTAGATAGTTTCAATCCATGGCTGTGTTTATTGGTATGTGTTCCAGAAACATTTATAGTTAAGATGATAGTCATGCTCTTATCTTTTTCTATAGACACAATTAGTAAAAAGTAAAAAAGAAAGACTCAAAATATTGAAAGAGAAAATACTGCCTTGAATAAATGTGAAAATTGACAATCTATATTCTAGACTCGGTTACTGTTCCATGTTAAACTGATTCAATAAAACACAAACTAGAAAACAGGTTAAATGCTAAAGGAAAAAAAAATAACTTGATACACAACTTTTGATGTTGTACGATTTTGGAAAAAGGAACTAGGAAAGCAGTTTTTTGAGATTACCAGATTTTTTGTTTGTTTGTTCTATTTTGTACATTTTTGATAGAGCAATAATAATAATCATGGCATAGCTGGAGGAGGGCTTGTGGGATTTCAGATTGCCAAAAAGTAACATTTTTTGTAGTTGAACTCATAATTTGTTTTTAATAGATAAATTCAATAATTTTGGGTATTTTTTAGACCCTCCTTTCAGAAATGAATCCGACTACACAACTGCCTAATAGATGGTAAATTTGATAAAATATTTAATGCAGTAGTCCTACATATGAATTCATAAATTTCTATCATTCCATAACGAAGAAAAACGAAAACTGTTTTATCTCACAAATTAACTAGTTACTACTGAATAGAGTAATCTGGAAATATGACAAGAGAGCATGCGTGCCCATAAGCTGAATTTTAGGGGGGGGGATTACCTGGTCTAATCGGCACTTCCTTCTAATCCACTTCCTGGTCTTCCGGCCAAAGTATCGCAACGCCGCCGCTGCCAGGCTGGCGGCGGCGTTCCGCTGACTTTGAATTATTTTGAACCAATTCTTTATTGCTTCAACCGCAATGTTGGAGCTTTTCTTTTTTTATGTGGTTAAGGATTTCGATTTTGCTGTTTAGAAATCAAGTGCGATTTTCAAAATTAAACAAACAAGTGCGCACACAAATAATTTTCATGAATTCCTTGTGCTCCCAGGGTGAGATTTTATTCAGCACTAGTTCTTGTTGTACATCCAATGATATACAATTGTCTTTTGAACAGACACCAGATTAAATTCCATGTAGGAACTTGGGATTTAAGGACCTCTCTATTTCAGGACACCTTGGTATAGCAAAGAATCAATATTTCTTCATTCCTTGTCTTAGGCAGGTGTTTATAAATACTGAGGTTTTGATTCCGTGACATAGATGCGTTACTTGAAACGGTAGGTTCTGAAAATTCTCAAGTTCCTAACTGTTAAATTCTGATTTTAACATCGAGGACAATTAATGTGTTTCATTATTTGTCAGAAACCCGCTGGAGGTGTAATTACTTGGAGAAGACTAGGAGGTGTCTAATTATAGGACGGGGATCTATTTCAGACGTCGACAGAAATGAATGGAAAGGAAACTCCAAATGCAGGTCTCCCTAATCACCATCTCAATATATCTATTATACCACCTGGAAAATAATTTTTCTGTACTAAATCTGTCTAAATTTTCTTAATAAGTATTTCATTAGTTTGAATATTTCACCCATATGCAATAGTAACTATTTTAAATGCACAGACAGTTAATAGTAGAGACCTAGTTGTAATTGCAAATTTTTAGCTTGAGTCTAATCTTGGAAAATAGGCCACTGCCCAATCTTGAACAAAGGATCTTAAAATTGAAGTATCTCAATCATGGACAGATTCAATCACTGACATGTGTTGTGAAAACGAGTAATCATATTCAAATACACTTGGCTATAAGATTGTAGTCAGCCAATCCCAACTATCTGCATCAGGTCCAAGATTAAGAACCTGCTGTCCTTGTTTATGGAAGATACATTTTAGTCAAAACATTTGTCCAAGACAAATGTTTTGACTAAAATTATCTTTCCCATTATCTTTCCCACCACTCATAGTCGTCACACTGACCTCTGCAGTAGGTTCTATCTTCCCCCTAATGGCCGTCATAGATGACTTTTACAAAGTTGCCAACTGCAACCCAAATCAAAACTAAGTTCACATTCATTTTTACTATCTTACCCAAAAGAGCTGTCTGAGTTGCCATCAACAGTCACTGTCTGAACCTTTCCAGTTTCATTTTCACCCTCAGTGCTTTCTTCTCACCAAATCTCTTCACAGCCTGCTTCTTTGTTTTTCTTACTTTTGTTGCTTTAATTTTTTCTTTTCCACCTTTTCTTTGTCTTCCTTGTAACAAAGGCAGCTTCAATCTTGGCTTTCACTGATGTATCAGTAAGCACTTTTGTTCTGCCCTCCTTTTTTCCTCAAAGCATTTTGTTTTCTTGGTGGTGCTGGGATGTGGTTGTACTTTTTCAGGTGTTACTATCCTATTTCACAGTGGCTGCAAAATCACAGGGCTTACTGAAAGCATTGGGTGAGAGAATGGCAGTGCAGTTAGGGATGGCGTTCGAGTTAGTAACTCTAGTGAGCACCAGAATTTGCCAACAGCTTCATGGGCTAAAACACATTTGATTGGTCTGTATTTAAGAGCACAGATCTTCATTATCAAAACCATCTAGATTGAAAGGGGATATACCTTCCAAATCCCATCTGGATGTCTGATAGTATGAAAGCTAAGGGGAAAGATTTTTCTACCAACCCAGCCGTGATGTAAATGGTGACAGTTCTTCTCGATGGTGACGGTTGCTCGATGAAAAAAATACTACTAATTTTGATAATTAATTCTGTTAGCAATACATAGCTGTTAGACATTTCAGCTATTATGCAAGGGTTCTGAAATGCCAGAGCCATTTCATTTCTACCAGATTTCCTACTAGTCTTGATGAATAACAAAGAAGACCAGTGTCCAGGCAGCGATTCGCAAAGTTTCTAACTTGTGAATTGGCCGAAATCTGATGTAAATTAAAGCTGGGATTTGAGAAAGACTGATAAAAAAAAAAAAAATTTGTGGTCAACAATGATCGCGCCAGCGGCGCGCTGCTGCTGTTATTCACCCCCCCCCTCCCCGCCGACCTTCCCTTATTGGTACGGCGCCGGGGTCTAGTTGTATAATAGAAATCTCAAAACAAAAAAAGTAGAAATATAAGGCAGTGTCATTCGGCCGGGGGGGGGGGGGGTCTGGCACCACTCTCTGCCGCCCTCCCCTTATGGGCACCCATACAAGAGAGAGGGGAATCGAAGAAAAAATGGAGAGAAACCGACTTTACAGACAATAATCAACAGCACATTAAATAGTAAACTAACTTATTTTCAGCTCCTACATAAGACGTGTTAACCAAGAAAATAGTTTATTTCTTTTATATTTCCTGGCAAAAGCTTCCTGCAAGTTCTCTAACAAAGAGTAATATTGCCTGTCCAAAGTTCTTTCAATTTTAATGGTACTACCAACCAATTTGTAGTAGCCAACAATAAGTAAAGAGTGAAAGTTTACAATAGAAAGAAAAACTTTTAAAGACAAGGATTTTACTGACAACATAGACTAAATCAAAAGAATTGTCTTTTCATGCTGATTCCAAATACTGTATGAACATTTATTTATCCGAAACTTACTTCTCAGCATTTATAAGGTTGAGGGAATTTAGATCATTTAAATTCCAAAGCAATCACAAAGAAAGTAACACCACCAAATCATATAAGTTTGTATAAAGAGGAGCAGAGATTTGTACTCCCGACCGGCACAAAGAAGAATTTATTTTTTTTAACAAGGGTGCTGGTGGATAAATTTCTATTTATTTATTAGGCTTTCTCTTTTAGTCTTTTTCCCCCAAGGGTGATAATGAGGGATCGTTTGAAAAAGCATTGAAAGTTCTTATATCCTTTTCAGAGGCAACGGTCTGATGTTGTCTTATTAAAGAGCCATATGCTTTCCATGTACAATTTTTTATTTGTTTGGTAGCCACTTTGTATGGAAGAACTGGTCTTAGAAACGAGAGGGACCTTGTACGATTAGGAATTGAAAGTTTTATTTTCCTTTTTAAGGGCCGAAAGTGAGTCCCATTGCACAAAGAAAAATTAAAAAAAGACATATTGGTATCCCCAAAATGTTGCCTGACAAAGCCTCGTAAAACTTTTTTTTTCTGAATGGCTTGAGAATCACACCTGTTAGGTTTTGGGCCAACAGGATCTATACAATGAAAAAACTTGGTTCATGTGAAAAGGGGAAATTTTTCCACTGAAAGGCCTAAAACTATAAACCATATGTCTCTGGGCAAAAGGATACCCAAAGCACAAGAAAACAGAAAAGAAAAATATTGGTTGCACCCAATAGTGGTTAAAAAACTGCTACTGTATTACCCGAGTTACTTCTTCAAAGTATCTATTATCAATATCTCGGGTGAATGTGATACCGTAAAGTACCTTGGACTTATGATTGATGAAAGATTATCTTTTAAAACACCCATTCAAAATATACGCTTAAAGATTTCAAGGTAAGTTGGTTTAATGCGGAGGTTGAAGCATTATTTGCCCTACTCTGCTTTACGAAGCATTTATTTTGCTCGGATTCAGTCTAATATTAATTATTGTTCTCTAGTATATTTATCTACATTTAAAAGCCATATTAAACCAATACAGATTTTACAAAATAAAGCAGTAAGAATCCTGAAACTTTTTATTTCATCACCTATTGCACTTCCAAATATGTCTTATACAGCATCTTTGTATACTTATCTAGATATAGGCTACTTCCAGTTTATCAACTAGTTAATTTTGGAGCGTCTATTTTCGAATTTATTTATGCCATTGAGAAACTGCCGCCATATTACCTCAATTAAAATTTATTCTCCCAATCACAAGGTTTACGTCATCATAACACGCGACAAAAAATGAGCATGTACATTGACAAGTATAGTACTGAGAGATCGAAATTCGCTCAGTTTGTGTCAATAGCCCGGTGCTGGGATGCTCACAAGGATTTTATTGATAAAGTTTCTTCTATCCATTTAATAAAAAGGAATCTTAAATTTCATTTAGTTCAGGATTACTTTTAATTAAGTGTCTTTTTAATATGACTAAGTTATTTGTTTGGATTGTTGTTCTAAGTGAATGTGGGCCTCTCAGCTATCTTTTAGTATGAATTTTTATTTAATATGAAAAAAAACTGGATAGTATCAATTTGTGATATACCAAAATAGGCCAAACATTTTTTTCTGAATAGGCATGCAACTTCCAGGGCAAGTAGACTGGATTAAGGGGACCTTATCAGGACAGCAAATTTTGGAAGACAAATTTGACTCTGTTAGTTCGCAGCGTGGAAAATCTGACTTTTTTTTTTTTTTTTTTTTTGGGGGTCTGCTTGAAAATTTCGAGGCATGTGCAAGAGAGAGAAAAAACGAAAGAATAGAAAAGAAAAATTATAAATAAATAAGTAGGAATCAAACTCACATATTAAATAAAACTTCC
This sequence comes from Artemia sp. Qi Xiang Cuo, assembly GCF_049724085.1. Classification (NCBI taxonomy): domain Eukaryota; kingdom Metazoa; phylum Arthropoda; class Branchiopoda; order Anostraca; family Artemiidae; genus Artemia; species Artemia sp. Qi Xiang Cuo. The sequence goes on along the minus strand of NC_142804.1, from coordinate 31,429,188 downwards.
ATGCAATGGCGTATTTAACGCAATAAACAAAGGCGAATGTATATAATGATACCATGTGTCTCCTCGCAATCAATGTATAAAATCCCTGTATTCTATCAATGTATTATAGACATTCGCTTTTATTTATTGTGTTAAATACGCCAGTGCATGGAAGTTTTATTTAATATATTTCCATTTATGCATTGATTGTGAGAGACGCATGGTATCATTATAGACATTCGCTTTTGTTTATTGCGTTAAATACGCCAGTACATGGAAGTTTTATTTCGTATGTGAGTTTGATTCCTACTTATTTATTTATAATTTTTTCTTTTCTTTTCTTTTGTTTTTTCTCTCTCTTCTTGTGTTCAGTTTGTTGTATTTCGATGTATGTTATTTAAAAAAAAAAACACATTTTTTTTTCTTTTTTTCCGTTGAGAAAGGCTCCCGGACGTGGGGCCGAAATATTCGGAGTGTTTCTTAATTAAGTCTTTATTTTGTTATTATTTACTCACTACTTTATTAAAATTAAAGCCTGTTTTTCTTGCTTAATTTTACTTTCTAATAGAAATCGTGAATGACGCTCAAGAGTTATAGAGGGTTTGAGAAATAGGGGGAGGTGGGTTGGTGGATAGCCTCGCTCGTATTTGCAATGACCCTTATTTTTAATCTTATTTATGGTATTTTTGATCGTTTGAAGTTCGACTGGATTATTAATTTTAATTTCTTTTCGTTTTTCATATTCATTTTGGGCGTTGCATGACACCTAGTTATTTGTTACCTAAATATAGCTTTTTCTTTTTGATTTTTTTTTTAATATGATTACTTCCGGTTATTCCTAATTACGCAGCTACACGTGAGTAATCATATCTCAGGCGTTTTAGGCATTCAGTTATGATTCACCGTTTATGTTGCCTTTTTGTAGTCCATTCCGCCATTGTTACGCTGTCAATTGCGTATTAATAAGCCCCGCACTTCACAGCGCTTAACTGCAAAAAGAAGATTTTTAATATTAATTTTGCGTTAGACTCGTAACTGAATAGAATTTCGAGCCCTTTTTGTATTTACTGTGTAACTTTTACCCCATTCTCTGGTCAGAGTGGTGAACCCTAAAGGATTGCATGTTGTTCAGCTACTTAGAGTTGAACTCCTAGTTCTAGTTCTTGTAGCCTATTCTTCATCAGGAAGGATGCCAAGAGGTTACCATATCGGAGTTTAAGAGGCATTTGTAATAAATCATGGCGTTTTTTTTTTTTTCAGCACTATCGAAGTAGATGACTTTACGAGGAAACTTTATGAGATCTACAAGATTGTCTTAAACGAAGGTGTTGTTCAGGTAAAAGTATTTTACTGGTTTCCCTGCTAAGGTTTGTAAGTGGAACTTTTTTATACCCTATTATCTATGCTATATCCATGCTAGATTGACCTTGTCCATAGATTGGAAGGTAGCAACTACAACTATCGAGGACTGGGGTCAGGGGATACAATCGCAAATGCGCTCGCCACTAAAAATGTCAATCGTATTAGCATTTAGGGAAAAGGATTAAAACGAGGTTTAACAAAAAAACTGTTTAAAGAAGTGAAATGGGGTAAAACCGAGGTTATAAGTAGTATTGCTATAACAGTTACAACAGGGCCCATAGGACAAGTTCATTCATTTTTATAGAAACTACAATAGTTTCACAGGAAGCATAGTTTCATAGCATGTTTTAAGTTTAAATGAAAAGTATTAAATGAAAATTCATTTTGATTTTGATGTTGGATTAAAATTAATTTACTTTTATAGAAACTGCAAGTTTCACAGGAAGCATTTTTCAGCGTGTTTTAAGTTTCAATGAAAAGCATTAAATGAAAATTCATTTTGATTTTGATGTTTGATAAAATTCATTGATTTGTTCAGAAATACATTGGTTTCACGGGAAGCATCTTTTGGCGTGATTTAAGTTTAAGTGAAAAAATTAAATGGAAATTCATTTTGATTTTGATGTTGGATAAAAATTCATTCATTTTGGTAGAACCTGCAAAAATATTACGGGAATTACCTTTTAGCGAGTTTAAAGTTTAAATGAACATTATTAAATGAAAAATCGTTTTGATTATTATCATGGAAAAAAGTCAGTTAATTTTTATAGAAAATGCAACAGTTTCACGGAATTAATCTTTCAGCGTGTTTTAAGTTTAAATGAAAAGTATTAAATGCTAAATCATTTTTATTTTGATGTTTGATAAAAATTTATTCATTATGTAGGAACTGCAATAGTTTCACGGGAAGCATCTTTTGGCGTGATTTAAGTTTAAGTGAAAAAATTAAATGGAAATTCATTTTGATTTTGATGTTGGATAAAAATTCATTCATTTTGGTAGAACCTGCAATAGTTTCAAGGGAAGCATCTTTCAGCGTGTTTTAAGTTTAAATGAAAAGTATTAAATTGAAGTTGATTTTGATTTTGATCTTGGATAAAACTTAATTCATTTTTGTAGAAACTGCAAAAGTTTCACGGAAATCATCTTTCAGAGATTTTTAAGTTTAAATGAAAAGTATTAAATGCAAAATCATTTTGATTTTGATGCTTGATAAAAATTTATTCATTATGTAGGAACTGCAATTGTTTCACGGAAAGCATCTTTTAGCGTGTTTTAAGTTTAAATGAAAATTAAATGCAAATTCATTTGGATTTTGATGTTGGATAAAAAATTTACTCATTTTTATAGAAACTGCAATAGTTCCACGGGAAGCATCTTTCAGCGTGTTTTAAGTTTAAATGAAAAGTATTAAATGCAAATTCATTTTGATTTTGGATAAAAATTCATTCATTTTTGTAGAAACTGCAATAGTTTCACGGGAAGCATCTTTCAGCGTTTTTTAAGTTTAAATGAAAAGTATTAAATGCAAATTTATTATTATTTTGATGTTGGATAAAAATTCATTCATTTTTGCAGAGTTTTAGAGTTTTTTATTCACCAATAAATACAAAATGGAAAAAACAATACCCTTATTCCACTCGACAGGCTCCATGGCCAAGGATACAAGGGGGATAAAAAAAACAAAATATACGCAACAACAAAAAAAGAGAATAATAGCCAAATACATACAAAATTAAAAAGAGAGCATACCTGAGGCCTGGGAGTCAAAGTGCAGAGAAGACAACCATACGCCATTAAATAAACATTCAGGGGACATCAACTCCTCAGACGAAAAAAATAAAATAAAAAACGAAGTACTATCCTGTTTGATTCTTAACTAAATGGCCCTGAAGCATCCTTTTAAAAGTCCCAAACGAGTGGCATATCTGTACTGAAGAAGGTAAGGAATTCCAGTCCTGTTGATAAGCAATGAGAGGATTGAAATCTGATCGCATAATAGGGGTAGGAGGAATGCAGATATTAAATGAAGAACGAAGGCTATACGGAGCTGAATCAGAAATAAACACGGGAGTTTTTTAAAGAGATTTTGGAAGATTGCCATGAAGCTGATTGCCGTGAAAGACAAAAGAAGCACAAGAAAGAATGTAAATAGACTGTAGATTTAAGAGCGGTGTTGGTGAGGAACAATTGGTGTCCATAACCAGACGCCGTGCTTTATTATGCATGACAGAAAGTGACCGCAGCGTAGAAGAAAAGGTAGGCATCCATACAATGGGGCAATATGAAACATATGACAGTACAAGGCAGAAACAAAGAAGCTTCAGAATAGATCCAGGAAATGTGTGTCCAAGTTTTCGAATGATACCCAAACTCCGTGAGACCTTAACCCCAGTTATGGCTATATGGTTTCTAAATGAAAGGTTCTCATCAAGCAGGATACCAAGAAACTGGACCACCCTATTCTCTGGTCTACACATGGAACCTTGTGAAACCTGAGGTTGTGTAAGCTGAGGAAAAGCCATAGCAATTCGAGAAGAAATAAGAAAATGTAACTTACCAACATTCAAGGCCAAGTAATTAGCATCAAACCATGAAATAACTCTCTTGAATATTGCCACAAGGTTAGACTTGATATCAGATTCCGTCTTCCCAAAAGTCCCAAGAGTGGTGTCATCAGCAAAAGCAACGAGAAAATCTTCATTAGAAGTAGTATTAGAACACGAACGAACATCAGGATGACACAGCTTGCAGCATACCAGAGACCTGGTGTTTTTAACCGTCGAAATCAGATCATTAACACAAATCAAAAATAAAACTGGGCCAAGAACAGATCCCTGAGGTATACCATAATCTGCTTCAGAAAGGCTCCGGAAAAGCGGATCAATTGAAATAAGCCTACCAGAAAGATAAGATTCAAACCAAGAGAAAGCATTTGATCTTATACCAATATGCGATATTTTACAAAGAAGAATCCGGGGAGTCAAGGAATCAAAAGCTTTACGAACATCTAAAAATAAAGCAGCCGGTATATGACCAGAAATTATTGCCAAATGAATGAAATTCAAGAGCGCTGTGCAAGCATGCCCTGTAGAGTGATTCGCTCGGAATCCAAACTGGAAATCATGCCAAAATTCTTTTGCATCCAGAAAACTAAGAAGCATAGCATAGCCTTCTAAAAAATTTTGCTGAAAACAGATAGGAGAGAAATAGGCCTATAATTACCAGGGTCGCTCCGAGAACCACCTTTATAAAGCACTATAACCTTAGCTCACTTGAGAGATTCAAGGAGAATTCTTAACTCGAAAGACAGATCTACAAGCTTAGCCAATGGTGACAGAATAGCTGGGAGAATGACCTGGATAAAATTTGTAGGAATTCTGTCTGGCCCTGAAGACGATGATCCTTTAAGAGTATTCACGATACAAGCTACCTCAAACTCAGAAACAGAGTTCAAAACTATTGACTTTAAACATGAGGGTCCAAGATAGGCTCTGAAATCACAACGAGAAGTTGCAGAGCTTGCACAGGAAGCAGTTGTCTTTCCTATATTAGCAAAATAAGAGCTAATCTCTAGATGAACATCTTCTTCTCCTTGGACGGTTTTACCATCGACTATCAGCGCTGTTGGAACTGAAGGTCGAGGGGGAGTAGGTCTACGAATCGAATTAATTAAATACCTTGTCTTTCTAACATCCTTTCCACAGTGAGAAAATTTCCTATGATAATACTGAGAGTTAGCCTTCCGACACAGATAATTAAATATACTCTTATAAGTCTTGAATCGTTGATGATGAGCTGCAGATGATGAAGCCTTGTAAAGCTTCCACAAATAATTTTTCCTTTTCCAGCTTTCATGAAGACCTGGACTCATCCACGGATTCAGCGGTGCTGTGCTTTTCGAAGTACAGGATGCTGAACCTTGATGGCAAACATCTAGGATATTTTCTTTCACTAAATCTTAAAAGATATCAAAAGAGTGGTTAAAATCCGAATCAGAAATCAAACTATCCCATGGCTGATGAGTCAGACGGGAATTAAGTAGACAACTCAGTATAACCAAAGCGAAAAAATGGAAGATTAGATGGTGATGCTATACGCTGCGCTTGATCAGCGCTCTTATATCGGGAAATAGCGGGAAAATGATCAGAAATATCACTAACCAGCACCGAATTGTCTAAGACATCTAATGACAAAAAATATTATCAATAAGAGACGCATGCGTCTCAGTAACTCGGGTTGGTATACAAACTGAAGGTAGAGTTCCCGAAGAGAGCATCATCGATAAAAATCTGTAGCTGAAGCAGAATTTTGATTCAGCAGGTTGAGGTTGAAATCACCCATAAGGATTAGCTCACAGGGATGCTTTTGGACTGAATCCGAAACCTCTTGTAGAATTTTTATAAACGAAGGAATAGATTCACTAGGGGACCTGTAAACCAAACCCACAGCTAAATCCTTACACCTTGACTTAATCTCAATAAAAAGGAATTCAAAGATTCCTTCCTCATTTCTGCTCAAATCACTTCAGACATTGTATGCCAGACGATCAGCAATAGAAAGGGCAAGCCCACCTCTCGCCATCTGTTTCCTGTTCAGCCTCTCCGTATTATATCCAGGAATACCTAAAAGCATATCCTTATTTGATTCTAGGAAAGTTTCACATAATCCAATAATGTCAAGAGTTCCACCACTAACAATCCGTTTCAGCTCATCAAAAGACGAACGAAGTCCCGGAATGTTAAGGTTAAGCACAGAGAAAATATCATCTTGTTTAGAGGAGGCAGAACCACTTAATTGCGAAACATACTTACTTTTATTAGCCAAACTAGGATCATTATTCTTATGATTTCTACTTCCAACTTAATTATTAATTAAACTTTCAATATCTAAAGGATTATTTTGTAATTCAACAAAACGTTCCCCCAAAGAGTTGATACCACCCTGGTCATCAAAAAAAATCATCAAATTACTTACGGTGGATGGTAGATCCGCTCCTCGACCAAACTCACTAGACCAAAGGTTGTCAACATCACAGCAGAGCTATGGCATCTATACATAGGTAACGCTGAACTCATTTTTTTGCACACATGACACTGAAACACAAAAAAGAAAAGCCAAAACAATTGAATCTGGAATAAGAATAGTGGAGAAAAAAGGGACACAAAGGGACAAAAAATGAAAATTAAATAGAGACAGAAGAATAAAAAGAAAGAAAAACGAAAAAAAAAAATCATAACTTCTAATACTAAATGCAATCAGCAATAGACCTTATTTTCTTTATTGCTGACCCTACACTAGGCTTTGCCAATATATGACCCTGATCTGACCACGCATTACACTGACCGTACTTGTCTTTAGCCGCATTCAAAATGTCCCGGTGACGCTTTGTTAGGGGCTCCGAGATAAAAATACCAGTAGATGCAAGTCTAGCTTCTGCTTTAAAAACTTTTTGGGTTACATCTTTGCTAGAAAATTTAACAATTATCGGAGCAACTCTCCTCAGTCTGTGGGGTCTGATTATTCAGGCGGAGACGGTACACATTTATCAGATCAGAAGGCGAGAGTTCAGTCAGAGACATTTTACTGTTCATAATTTGAAGTATTGCCGTGCGACTTTCCACATAGGGTAACTGTTTGGTCCCATGAAATTCAAGGCTGTCAAGTAGGAACTCCTGATCAAAATCATACAGCTTTGTTTCAATTCGAATGATTCTGTGCTCGAAGTTCTCAATTTGAGTTTTCAGACCCTTTAAAGCCTGTTCAATTTTCGCAAACTTCGGATTAATTTCGAGTGTGATTGCATCATAAACCTGGATGATTATTAGTTCAGCAGGCTCTTTCATTGATCTTGCATCATTAAACTTTTCAGTCACTTTCTGTGTTATATTTCCAAGCAAATCACTTTTTGTCTTCTCTAGCTGGGCTTCAGTTGCTACTAATTGCTCATAAATTGGGGCAACGCTGGTAGAAACCAAGTTGGAGCCTACTTTACCTTTAGCTTTCAGGGCTAAAAATGCCTTTGAAAGAGTCTGATAAATTTCAGGAGTATTTGCAAGCTCGGCAAATGCTTTTTTAACAACAGGCGTGGATGAATCAGTCGTTTTAGGGTCATATTTTTGAAGATTCGCATCAATGATCCTGAATTCATCGTGACTTCCGTAGCAAAAAACGATGTATGTAGGCTTCCCTTTTGAGTCCTTTCCAGACTGAATAACTTACCGGCCAAAGGGAATAGTTCTTGAATTTAGCCAGCGCAACATCAAACTGCTAGAAACGCTGCATAATTATTAAAATCTAATTAGAAAGAGCCGATAAACAAGATAAAAGACGTATCTTTGAGTGAGGGCCGAGCCTCACTAATGCATCCGAGTGGATGTCAAATCCAACCTGTGTGAAGTCGGCCCACCTGCCTTTCCTGCACGGCACTGAACAGTGCACGTTAACGCACAAGCCCTAAAACTGCTAATTTTACACTAAAATAGTCCTTTGACATAAAATAATCCAATCAAATACAGTCCCTATAACAAGAAACCAGTTTATCAGAGGTAGGAGAAGAATCTTTTAGCGTGTTTTAAGTTTAAATGAAATTTATTTGATCCAAATTCATTTTGATTTTGATGTTGGTTAAAAATTCATTCATTTTTATAGAAACTGCAATAGTTTTACGGGAAGCATCTCTTAGCGTGTTTTAAGTTTAAATGAAAAGTATTAAATGCATAATTTATTTGATTTTGATGTTGGATAAATATTAAGAATGAATTAATTTTTATCAAACATCAAAATGAATTTGTATTTAATACTTTTAATTTGAACTTAAAACATGCTGAAAGATGCTTCCCGTGAAACTATTGGAGTTTCTATAAAAATGAATGAATTTTTATCCAATGTCAAAATCCAAATGAATTTGCATTTAATATTCTTTATTTAAACTTAAAACACGCTGAAAGGCGCTTCACATGAAACTATCGCAGTTTATATAAAAATAAATGAATTTTTATCCAACATCAAAATCAAAATGAATTTTCACTTAAACTTAAAACACGCTGAAAGATGCTTTCCTTGAAACTATTGCAGTTTCTATAATAAAAATTAATGAATTTTCATACAACATCAAAATATAAATGAATTTGCATTTAATACTTTTCATTTAAACTTGAAACACGCTGAAAGATGCTTCCTGTGAAACTATGGCAGTTTCTATAAAACTGATTGAATTTTTATCCAATATCAAAATCAAAATGAATTTCCATTTAATTCTTTTCATTTTAACTTAAAACACGCTGAAAGATGCTTCCCCTGAAACTATTGCAGTTTCTATAAAATGAATGAATTTTAATCAACATCAAAATCAAAATAAATTTCCCTTTCATACTTATCATTTAAACTTAAAACACGCTGAAAGATGCTTCCCTTGAAACTATTGCAGTTTCTATAAAAATGAATGAATTTTTTCCCGACATCAAAATCAAAATCGATTTGCATTTAATACTTTTCATTTAGTTTCTCTTCAATAAAAATTTCATATGATGGAAAAAGAAGGTGGAAAAAGAATCCGTCAAAAAAACGTCACTACAAACATTATTTTCTACCTAAAAAAAAATCACGACTGACATATTTATATCATCCTCATTTTTGATTTTTTTTTTAATATCTCAAGCCATTTTTTTTCTAAGTATATTTAATGCGATTTTAAGACACGAAAAAAAAATTTGAAAAAATTTCAGCTTAAAAAAATTAATTTTTTAAAAATTAATTTTAAAAAAATTAATTTTTTATTGGGTGCGCTGGTTGGAGACTCTGAGCCCTGGATGAGAATATGGGGGCCTAAACTCATGCGCAAGTCCGGTAATGGAAAACCGATGTGCAGAGGGGCATTACATTATAATAATGATTTTGCCCTATTGTAGTCATAATCAATTATCGATAATCGGGTCGATATCATTAGAGTACATAAAGATCTTATTCATTTGTTTATTAGAATTCATATCGGAACTTCATCTATTAGACATAATGTTACTTCAAAGTCGCTTCTATTATTGAACGACATTCTTGGCAAACGAAATTCTGATAATAATGGTTCCAAGATTGTTCCTTGTCGTTCTGAAGGTTGAGAAAAAGTAATACCAGATGCTCGACAGACTTGATGTCTCCATGGGTCCGCTTAAACCGCATACTATAATTTGGACGATCTCGACAGACTTGATGTCTCTATGGGCCCCTTAAACTGCATACAATAATTTGGACGGTCTTTCTCTTATAACACCTGCTGGCTGTCATAGGAATGTTGGGCACCGCTTGTCAAAGCGGAAGTACGATAAGACCAGATGTTTGCGCTCGGAATGTAGGACCGCTTGTATTGTGGGACATAGGGTCACTTAAAGTAATGTCCTATGGGCCCCGTCGTAACTGCTATAGCAGTACTACTGTTACAAAGTTAAAGAAATGAATTAAAGGTGAGCCGTAAAAACTAAAGACGCAGTAAACTTTGTTTCTATGAATCCCACAATGGATTGGAGAAAAATGTACTTTTTCTCACCTGGTACCATTTTAGTTGACGCGAGAAAATTTTTAGGAATTATTACAGGGAAATTTAGTCCCTAAGAGCAGAATTGGTAGCTATAGTTGGAATTAAGCTAAATTTAACGTGCTACTACCGCTGCAAAACTATCGTTCAGTGCCAGGTCCTGTTTCTGGTGCGATTTGTAATAGAAATAAGGTTCATGCGGTGTATTGGTGTAATGAAAGCAAATAACTTAAAAACTGACAACGACGTAAGTACCAAGGAAATAAGATTGACAGCAGTAGACGATAGAGCATTTCACTGGATTTTGAGAAGCCTCTATATTTTATCAAAATGGTATGTCATTTATGTAGACTAGGCTGTAGTCTTTATTACTCTAGCCACTAGGGTACTATACCTGCTCGACATTTCCTATTTAGGTTTTGATGTTGCTGAAAGTCTTACCAGTTAATATATATTTTCTATATTTTGATATGAATATGTTCCTCATATAAGTGCTTGATTATTTGCTATTTAAATCACTTTATAATTTTCAAAATAATCCGATTTTAGGCTTTAAATTAAATAAAATGGAAAGGAGGTGAAATGGCTGGTGTGTACCAAACATTTGAAAGAATCGTAAATTATACATAAGTTTACTAATTTGGGCTTTTAATTAAGCTACACTGATATAGCTTAAATTGGTGTCTCTAACATTAACCTTAATATAAACTACATGTTGATATTAATTAAACTGCATGTTGAACAAGTGCTTAAGATGGTGTACTGATCTGACCTGTGTTTCGTAAGTTTGGATTATGGTGTGGAGATGGATTTTCCGTCTTCGCCATCGTTTATTTCTCATGTATTCAGTACTGGCTGTTTATCTTGAGACCAAGAGGAAGAGAGGCAGCATAATTTGTCCTTTCTCTAATCTTTTGTGTATTTACTTCTGATTAACATAGTTGATAGTGTATTTACTAATTACGGGCTATTTTAATAAGGCAGTGAAAGTTTAGGAAAAACATACAAAACTTAAAAATCAATGAAATTAGAGCATATTTTTAACCCTGGAACTACAGGAAAGTAATCTTTATTTTTCTCTTTATGGTATAACTTTTATTTTAATTGTTTAAGGAGATTAGCCTGGGAATTTTGAGAACTGATTATATGCTCAATGAACAAAATTCAAATAACGGAGTCTCACAGAGTCATCAGACTACAGAGGAGGAATTGAAAATGATAGAAATAAACACGATAGCTTCAAGTTTTGCTGGATTGGCTTCACAATTTCCAGATTTTAGAAGGTATTATATATGAATTTCTTGATGTTTCCAAGTAAATGCTATATTCAGCTCTTGAGTTTCTTTTGTAGTCTCTTTTTTTCTTCTTTTGAATGATAGACTCAGCGTTAGAATGAGTTGAGTCTTTTTCTTTCTTTCTTTTTCTGACACTAGAACGTTTCTTGATCCAGTCTGCACAACTATACGTACGATTCAGGGTTGTCGAGTCAGAGACACATGCAAGAACACTAATAGGGATTGTAAAGTACTCCCAGGGGGTGGCATTTAGTGAATAACAACGTGGGATCTATGTATTCATTTCCCCCTTGCTACTTTGTATAGAAGTGGTCGAAGAAACTTACGAGAGGGCTCTTCAATTTTAAAATGAAAGCTCTAATTTCCTGTATAAGAGACAAAAGTGATTGGATTAAAGTAAGATGCATTTTTTTCCCCAGAAAAACTGTATTTTAGGCAGTTTTCCACGTGTGTTACAAACAAGATGATAGAGCACATATGGATTTTGAAAGACTAAAAAGTAACCGTGAATAATGAAAATATCAAAATTGCATCCGACTCAGGTTTGTGCCCTCGAAATGAAATTTTGATCTTTACCAATATTCTATTGTGTATATTAGATTTTGTTAATGCTTGACTCTGTTATAATTCACAGGGACTGGGTTTGCTGTGGCAGGCTTGTACTATATGAAACTATAAAATACGGAAGTTTGGAAACAGTACATTCATCATAAGACATCATAAGTTGATTATTGCAAATTTCTAAAATCTAATGAGAGCTTATCTGTTAAAAGTTATAGCCGAAGTCAGTTTAGATTATTTCAGAAATACGAAAGATACACCCCTAAAAGTGTAAGATTTGATGAAAAATTACAATTTAAGATTCTGGAGGTTCAAGAACCCCTTGATAGAATTTTTGAGCTCCTAATTAAGAGAAAGTGAAGTTTAATACTTTTGTGTCAGGGGGGCAAGTTTATTTGTATTTTTTTATTTTTCACAAGGAGTACGGCCATAGGGAAGCGGCCATAGGTGCGAAATTTTTCGCACAATTTTTCGCACGAAATTTTATTTTTCACAAGGAGTACGGCCATAGGTGCGAAATTTTGGGAAGAGTCCCTTTTCAGCGGAAGTCTAGTGTTCAAGCGCCCTATTTTAGAGTCAAGAGCTACTGGACAAGCCCCTCTCACAATTCTTCAATGTATCTCTTTTTCACTGGTTAAACAGCGAAATTAACTAAGCTAGAAACATTTTTTTAGGCATTCCTGGAAGCATGGGGACTATTTTTAAAATCTTGAGTCAAAACATACACACACACATAAAAAAAAGAAATTATTCTGAGAAAAAGATTACAACGAATTCGTTACCACAGAGCAGACTGAATTTCGATCCCTTTATTCCGAAGAAAAGACTCATCGCCAGAGTGCGGTGGTAACTACAATCCTAGGATGTGACGTCAATTTGGATCTGATTAGAGATCTTGCTAGTTTTATGGGGCATTCCAAGCTTAGCTTAAATTCAGAGCATGTCCCACCCCCAAAGCCAAATCTTTGATCTGCCCACCTGTATAAGGAGGTTAGTAAGGAATTAATCAAAAACTCAATGACGAGTTATCAGTGACTTGTCGTGATCATTCATAGCGTCATGAAAAGAACAAATGGGTCATTTTATCCACAAGCCCGACTGAGCAGTGGGAGGTGGAATAATGTTAGTAAAGCCAGCTATTTGCCACCTAAAGAACCGATGAAGCAGGCTGTTTTGCTATTAAGTATGTATTATCAGTTTTGTGTTTGTGTCTTTATGTGTCTGTGTCTGTGTTTGTATGCACTAAAAAACAAGCAAAAGCTATTAAGATAAAACTTGAATTTTTTTTGGAATAATCTTGGATGGTATAGACTGTTAAATTCAAAAAACAAATTTGGCATGAAAAGGCATCAAGATTATCAGTAGCGTAATTTCTTCAAAATCGTGGGGGGATAATGCTGGAGCCAATTTTGGGACAGACAATGCTGGGGAAAACTAGGGTCTGAAGGGGGCAGTCCCCCCGTGCCTCATAGCAAATTACGCCTCTAAAGATTACGTCTGTCAGTGGCTAAAGGCTGAGATGCTGACTGTAGTGAGTGGAGGGAGGCGGTAGAATAAGTCGGCTGATACTTGGGCTTTAGGTCCAATAACGAACAAAAAACACATCTGTATGACCGAAGGCCAAAGCTCATTATTTACGAGGACCAACCTTAGGACGAATCACCGACCCTAATTGGCGAAGCAAGTGGGAGGAGACAATAATATTTGACCCTGGTGCAGCGCCGGCGGATCGACCGAACGCCGCCGACGAGAGACCGAAGTGTCGCAGCGCCGTCGCCGGCAGAAGCGGCGGCGTTCGATCAACTTTAAATTAATTTTGCGGCAATTCTTTATTGCGTCAACTGCAAAGTCGGAGCTTTTCCTTCTCGTGTGGTTTAGTATTTCGATTTTCCTGATTAGAAATCAAGCAGGGCTTGTACTATCCCCGAATTGTTGGGTATTTCCCCGAAAATCTATGCGTCCCCCCCAAAAAAAATTTGGTTCCCCGAATCCCCGAAAATCCCGCAATCACGGTGCCACCCATAGCGATTTATCACCAGTGACTTTCCCTGCCTAATATTACTTTGCATACCATAACTCTATTGTTCGTTAATTTTTGTCTTTTTTGTTACTTTGCTTAAAAATCAGAGAAATGCAACATGCACTTGCAAATAATGCAATATACACAGTTCTTAATATGTTGACAAAAAAAGTATCGTCTTTATGAAATGAGTTTAAATCCTTTCGAATGCAGTTTCCTAATCGCTATTTCTTAGCCTACATCATTCGTAGTCAATAATTTTGTTTTCAAGTTGAATAGAATTATAGAACGCATTCACTACTATACAGCTTCAGCCTTCAGTTGGATTTTGAAATTGACAGACGACAGATTGTTTCTACAGCTGAATTGTAAGTTTGCAGATTTTTTTTTCTTTTGTTTTGTAAGATCTTTTGTAAGATTTTCTTAATGTTTAATACTCAATTGCTGAATGCCTGATAGAAAATGAAATCTTCTTTCTTAAACATTTATAACCCCTCCCCCCTAAAAAAAACCTTATATTGAGAAAAAATTTAGTTTTAGACTAATCGATGTACTAGGTTGGAGAAGTACAGATTAAAACGGAAGGTACCCCAAAAATATGGTTCATAAATAAATTGTTAAGTATTGCCTATAGGGGGGGGGATGGGGGGCTGTCATTTTTAAATGATAATACCTCATTGTTTTATTGAAAGCAGGGACGCCAAAAAGATAATTATTTTTTTCATTTAAAGTGGAGACAGAAGAAAATGATATCAAATTCCCTGGGAAACCATTGAAATACTTTGATAGACCCAGGGCCCCCCCCCATTGAGACTTGTTCATCGTCTTGGATATTTTGCGATTTTTCATAGGCTACTGGCCTAATTTGGCTTTTGTGTGTGCTCTCTTTTAATTAGATTCTCTGGATCTTATTGAATGCCACGGAGAATCTATGACTCAGTTTTTCAATAATTTGTGGTATATCAGAATAATTTCGACATTTTGTTGTTGTCTTTGTACCCCTTTACTCATACCCTCAATTTTTTTTTATATGAACACTAAGCTGTTTTAAGATATTTTGCGTGTTTTTTTGAACCATATAGTGACATATTTGATTATTAAGCAAATTATTTTTCTAATGTGAAGCTGAGACGGTATCCTATGAAGGTGGTATCCAGAGGGGGGGGGGTAGGGAGGTATTACATTTAAATGATAATATCTCGAAATTTTTTTATTGAAAGCAGGGATGCCAAAAACTTTTTTTTTAATTTAAAGCAGAGACGGCATCTTATCAAGGTGGTACCCAGAGGGGGGGTTTGGTAGTGAGCTATCATATTTAAATGATAATACCTCGATTTTTTTCTTTTGAAAGCAGGGCTGCCAATAGGTTAATTATTATTTTTATTTAAAGCAGAGACGGTATCCTATCAAGATGGTATCCGGAGGGGGGGGGGCATAGGGAGTTATTATATTCAAGTGATAGTACCTTGATTTTTTTTTTTTTTTATTGAAAGCAGGGATGCCGAAAAGTTGAAAAGTTGACAAAAATTAACGAGATTTTCGTGAGTTATACTTGACACAGCACTTGTATAGTTTTATCGTCCAAAGGGAAAGGGGCATATGCGTCAAACCCATTTTTTTCTTATTGATGAAACGGGTTTACTTTGAAAACATTCATTCATAAGTACTAAGCAGATTCACACTGAAATGAATTGGTATGGCGAAAGTGATATCGACATTCCCACCTAACCTTGCGCTCGAGTGACAATGGCGCCTTTGGTCCAGTGCCCAAGTTACATCAAAAGGCCTGGTCATAATAAAAGCTTTCAATTTGGGAGGTTCAAGAAGAAGTCTTTGACAGTCTTATGACCTCAGGGTACTAGATGTTGCAACGTTCTTACGTATCTACAGTAGTTAAAAAAATTCGATCGCCCCACAAATGATTGCAAAATATTCAAAAAATATGCACAAATATAACAAATGTAACATTTGGAATATTATAACACTTTTTTCAAAACTTTGAAGAAAAGCAAAAAAGGCTAAACACCCCTAACTACGCTTGAAAGCTATTTTAAAAAGAAGCTCTTTAGAGATTTCCATGGATATGACCATAGCGAAGCTTTGAGCCTGGGTGGGGATCAAAGAGGAGTCTTTGAGTATTTTGACCACATGTGACTTTCTTAAATTTGGTAATTTTTGTGAGCATTTGGAAATCAAAGCTTAAACTCAATAACTGATACTAAGTGTCCTAAAAATTTTCCTTAGATTAAAAGTGACGAAATAGGAAGAAAATATCAACATCTTCCTGGAGCTACTTCTGTCTGCATATTATTTCATTTAATTACATTTAAAACGGATGAGCTGTTAATTTTTTACCTAAGAAAATAGCTGGCACTTCATTTTTCTTCATACCGAATAAACCATCAAGTGTTTTTTTTTTCATTGTGATTGAAGTGTTCTCATGTTAAGTGTTCATCATGTATTTTTCAATTTGATAAATTTAGTCCTTTTAGATGCAGTTTATAATTTGACTGATATTATTTATTTATTAGTGTATAATTTGGAATGAATCCCAAAAAGAAAAAACGAATAATATCCAAAAGAGCAGCCAAAAGCAATGAAAAAAGCAGCAGTTCAGAGCAGCAGTTCAGCCATAGCCTACATGACATATTCTATAAAGAAGCCAAAAAAACTTTAAACTGCATTTTTTTTAATTGTTATTAAAAACCAGTTTTTAATACAAGAAGGCTTTTTAGGAATCCAAAAGAGCAAAAAAAAACCAATTAATATCAAAGTTGCCCATTTCAACTGTTTTAGAGGCGACAAAACAGATATAGGCAAAGAGCATTATGAAAAATTGCTCGATGAAAAAAAACTGCTAATTTTGATAATTATTTATGTTAAGAATGCATAGCTAATAGATAATTCAACTACTCGTATTATGCAAGGGTTCTGAAACGCCACAGCCATTTCGTTTCTACCCGATTTCTACTTCTCTTGATGAATAACGAAGAAGACCAGTTTCCAGCCAGCGACTTGAGAATTTTTGAACTCATGAATAGGCTCGAATCTGTTGTAAATTTAAGCTGTTGTTTGAGAAAGACTGATGAAAACATTAATGTTTGCGGTCAACATTGATCGCGCCGCCGACATCTTACCGGCGGCGTGGCGGCGGCGCGCTGTTTTTGCCCCGCCGCCGCAGGTCTTCCCTCATCGGTGCGGTGCCGGCGTCTAAATAATATAATGAAATCTATTGGAAGGACCCTAAAAATGAATATATCTTTTTCCTGTAATGGTAGCATTTGTGTGGTTATGCTTTGCTGTATTCCATTTGTATACTATCTCCCATTTAACTATTTCATTTGTTATTTTAGGTATATTCTAAATATCACGGGACACATTAACTTGATACCTCAGGTGAGTGCTTTTCCATTATGCATGTCTTATACTCTAACAAAAATATTAATCATATCAACGAGATACAATTTGTCATAGAAGTGACGAATGTATATAGAACTGTACTCCTAGCTGACGTACATTTCGATACCTATGTCTTGTCCTCAAGCAAAAAACTTCAATCATGTCTTTGAGCAGTAATTCGTTACAGAAGTGATGAATACTCGTAGAAGTGTGCTTTCCGCTTTTCACTATCTATGTATTTTATTCCAATAAGAAACCTCGATCCTCATCGTTAGCTGAAATTTGTCACAGAAGTGATGAATAGGCGTAGTAATGTACTGCTAGTTCACTTGCCTTTCACTATAAAGGTTTTGTACTCCAACAAAAAGTGTCGTCCATGTTTGTGAGCTGTAACTCGTTACAGAATTGACGAATACACATAGAAACGCACTTCTAGCTGACCTGTCGGCACTTCCTGTGTCTTATGCTCCAACAAAAAAGACTAATCATGCCCGCGAGCTGTAACTTGTCATTGAAGTAGGTATATTTCTCCCGAGATAAAATCAAATTAAATCACCTTATTACTTTTTTTATCAATCTACCTACTGACTGATTAATTGTTAGTGATACGGTATGGTTTTGTTTTCAAAAATTGTCCTTATTTAGAGAATAATATTTACCACTCTGAAAACAAATGAAGAGTTTCCTGTGACTTCTCGCTTTATTTTATTATTCCCAAAATTCAGACATTCAATCTTTAAAAGTTCCTTTTTTAAGACGTTTCATAGTAGCAACATACTATCTTTTAATTCTTGCCGACTTTTTTTTAACTAGATATAACTTGTGAGTGCATGAAATTATTTCACTTTTTTTTAATCATTTTACTTGTTATAGATTCCAGATAATGCACCTCTAAAAGGAATTGCCGAAGGTCTTATAGCAGCTTGGTCGTTCTATGGCAATCCGAGGCAAGTAGACTCGTCTCTCCTTTTTTTTTCCCTTTTTTTCCCGTCTTTTAGATAGATAGATAGATTTATTTTCCATAGAAGGAGTTGAGTATTATTGTATTATATATGTTTTATATTATACATATGTATTGTATTATATGTATTATATTAACATATATATTGTATTATATTATATATAATGAGTATTATATAATGTTAGAAGGAGTTGAGGAGGTGAATATTAGAAGGACTCGTCTCTTCTTTTTTTTTTTTTCTTCTTTTAGATAAATAGATAGATTTATTTTCCATATATCAGTAAAATAATTACATAACAATCTACAAATCCCCACAAAGGCTCCATGTCATGTAGGAGGGAGTTCTAGTTTTTGTTTGTTAAGGACCCAATTTCAAAGCAAGTAATGAAAAAAAAACGATTTACATAATATTCGGTCAAATACGAGATAAGAAACACCTTCATGTTGTTTTGCATTGCTCGTAGTTATTCTTGCGTCTTGTGTGTGAAGTGGTTTAGGGTTGATAAGCCTAAATCACACACGCAAGAGGTTGGGAATTCTTATAGAACTAGTTAGTTTTTGTTGCAATTCCAATTGTGGTTTATTTTCTTTTTTTGTGAAACCCAAAATGTATTAGTTGGTATGGTCAAGCGTTTTATTTTAAGCCCTCTATCATTCAAAATGATGGCTAACTCTTCTTACAGGTGCCAAAATTCAACAGTGGAAGTGTTAATGTTTTCGTCTCTTAATTTAAATGATAATGTTTGTATTGTTTATGTTACAAATATAAGTATATAACTGTAAAGTATTTCAGTTTGCCGTCCGAAATTTGTAACAAAGGTATTTTTAGATAATTTCGGAGACCACACTGCCTTTCCATGACGATAAATAAAAGTTCAAATAGGGATAAAATCCTTTTAATAGACAGTGATGATGATAACAGTGATAGAAATTCACAAAAATACTAGATATTTCGGTCACATATGCAGTGACCGTCATCAGTAGACGGTCAACTTTTATTTATCGTCATGGAAAGGCAGTGTGGTCTCCGAAATTATCCTAATCAATTAGCCCTAATAAAATTTTTAAGCAGGAACAGAAACAGAGAAAAATTGAGATGCAGAAAATTAAACGGAGATTGAGCTATCCATACTTAAAATCCCATTCGGCATCAGTAGTTTTACTACTGATGACGGTCACTGTATATGTGACCGAAATATCTGGTGTTTTTGTAAATTTCTATCACTGTTATCATTATCACTGTCTATTAAAAGGATTTTATCCCTATTTGAACTTTTATTTATCGTAAAGGTATTTTTAAATTTACCTTGCTTTTCTTGATCTTGTTGATACCTTGTGTAATTTGTGAAAACGAATCAAAACTTCACTTTTAATAGCCACTGAACTCATTTACAAGACCGTACCCAGGATTTTTTTCGGGAGGGAGGGGAGTTTACTCAAAGATTTTTATTCGGGGGGGGGGGGGTAACACGAAAAACCTAAAAAACGCTAAAAAAAAAATTTTTATATCCCTTTTTGTTGTTTTTACGAGTCAGACAAACATTTGAGGGGGGGGGGGAGTAAACCCCCTTAACCCCCCCCCCTAGGTACGGCCTCGCTCATTTATATACTAGTAATCTTTGCACAATTTTCAAATAATCTTGATTCGAACGGTCAATAGTTTTCTGTATCGTCTACGTGGTGTAACACGGACTTTTGTATCTTGCTACGGTGTTTCTGAAAGGATGATAACCTGTCTTTGTTAAAAAGAAAAGAAAATCTTCATCCCCCTCTGAATAGGAGGAGGAGGAGCTTATGCAGCTGTATTCACCTCGGTTGGCCTGATACTGCAATTCAGTTGTAGTAGTGATAGCGGTGTTTGAGAAATTTCTACCTCTAAATTTCGGTTTTGGACTTCTGTATGGCGATATTAGCCTTAGATTTGTAATTTATATGTGCCACAAACCCTTAAATACCAATTTTGGTGGAAATCAAACACCAATTGGGAAACGTGTAGGCTACTTAATTTGTTTTGGCTTAGGACGGTCATATTGTGATATTAATGATTTTTAAATATTAAGCTTGAATTATTTAGTAACATTAACTAAATAATCCCTGAATGATCATGAACACATTTAAAATTTGTGCATGGTTTTTATCTTAACATGCTGTACCACTTGCTTAAAATTTGTGTTGTTGTTTTTTTTTTTTTTTTGCTCCAAAAAATAACACAATAGGTCCCAAAATAAAATGAATATAATGCGTGCAAATAATAATAACAGAAAAAAAAAAAAACCATAAAGCGTTTATTACATTCTGGGAAAAGACTATGGACAGAGAAAGCACTTTGGGATTAAAGTAGAAGTTATCGTTTTTTGACCTAGCTGTTTCAATGGCTCATTATTAGAATCTTGAGACTAATTTGGTGCTGCTAAATAAAATTGGAAAAGCGTGATAAAATCTACAACATTTGAAATAACGGACGCGTGTTGAAGACAAATTTATAATGAACACCCTCAGAGATCCTTAATTCACACAACTTGTGAAATATGTACCTATTGGCTTTTTGTGTTGGATTTTTAAATTGCAATATTATCCTAAGCTCTGTAGTTAACAAGATTGGAACCCTTGGGTATCAATATTGGCGAGAATCAAACGCATATGTAATATGCATACCTATGTTTCTATTTGCAACCGTCACACTACTAGCTTAATGACATTTACGATTGAAGGTTTTATCGTTCAGAGAAAATGTCTCACCATTCCCAAAATGTTCTATGACGAATCATAAGTGTAATTTTTGAAGAAGGGGGGACGGGGCTGAAGCTGTGTTGGGCCAAGAGATCAGCAAGATCTGTAATCAGCAAGCTCATAAACTCTTTTGAACTATTTTTGGTGAATGTCAAATACTTTTTGCGAAATACGTGCTTAATTTGTACATGTGGGTCCTTCATGTATCCACCATGACTCAATCAACACTGTAAAATCTGGGCTTTGTTTGTTGTGATTCCTTTTGAAGCCAAAGGGTATCGGAGACCCCTTTTGTTCTCTTCACTGTTTACCAAATGAGGTCCGAAGATGGAGCACAGGCAATGTTGGCCGAAAGAGGTAGGAGACGTAGTACACGCTATGTTTATCAACGGAGTGTGTTTTTTTAACGGAGCCTACGCGTTGTTTATTAAAAAGGATTGGAGGCGCTTTCTAATAGTGTTCTGCTAGGTCGGCATTACCAATGAGTATACCAAGGACAAAGTAAAATATTTAATTGAAATGCCCAATATATATGTATGTCTCTTTCCGGGTAAAAGATATTTTGCTACTTCATCGATTTATTAGTTGTCCTGTTTATCTCAACTGCTTGAAAATAAGGAAAATAATTTTGGTTATATCCCTTGATGTTTATTGACTTTTTTTAGTTCAGTAATTCTGATGGTCGTTGAAGACATTCCTAACAACATTGCAGATCAGATGCATCACGAATTTGCTGTAAAAAAATTGAAGCCAGAAGTTAATTTTGTTATATGCAGCCTTTCAAAGCTTCACCAATACATTAAGCTGGATCATATTAACAAAAATCTATATTTGTAAGTTTCTTGAACATACTTTTTATTATAGCTTCACCACTACATTAAGCTGAATCATAGTAACAAAAATTTATATTGTAAGTTTCTTGAACATACTTTATATTTTCTTGTTTTAATTTTATATAGCAGTAGTTGTGAAATGGAACAACATTGCTGTTTTCATAGGTTTTTTTCTTATTCTTTGTTTGTACATTTGTTTATATTTGTAGGCAAGGATTTAGCGTTGCTTATAGTAAAGAGCCACAAGGCTTCAATGTATTATTGTTTTCCCCCAGAGTCACTTCATATGGAAGGAGTAGTTGTATAAAATTCAGAAGGGCTCATTTGATTGAAAATTCCAAGTTTTAGTGCCCTTTTTAAGAGTCAAAAGTGATCGGAACGCAACCAACCCCCTCCCATGCCGTTCCTCCTCCCCCCCCCCCAAAGACATCCGAATAAAAATTTTGAAATAACCTTTTTTTTTCAAATTAGTCCAAATTTCAAATAAGCATAACTACGGGATTGACAAACAATCCCCCCAAGCCCACAGGGCAAGGGCAGAAAGCTTGGCAAGTTGCCCGTTGTTTACATATGAGGTTTTCACTGGGAAAGGGGGCATGTTTGATCCTGTGTTCCCGAAAAGGCTTAGAGTACAGGCTACAGCTGTAAAGGCTTAGGCTACTGCCCATCCCCTCCCCCTAACCATTAAAGTTCTAAAGACTGTCGCGTCATATGTAGCTTGATGAAAATAAAATACATTATAGATATTTTTTTCAATTTAGTAGCCAAACTCCCGCTTGTCTTTTTTTTTTTTTTGTGGTTTGAGTTGAATGTTCAGTTTAATTTTTTCTCATTTCAAGATTTATTTAATCATCTGTATCAGTATCTGTTATCTTTGTCTTTGATATGATAATTTATTTTAATTTTTGTTCGTTTTCGATTTCCTTTATTCTCTGATAGTCATTTCTGATCCTTTTCGAGTTTGAATTATTGTAGGACTTCTGTTTCTACTGGTCTTAAGTTTCATAAATTTTCTTTTTACTTCTCTTTGAAAAACTTCTTTTTCGAAAAGTTTTTTTTTTATTTAACAACCGTAAAAGATACATTTAAAACGTCTTTTTTTCTTATTGGAACGTGAAGTGGACAAGAAAAGTTTCTCTGAACATGGTAAAACTACGAGTAATTTTTAGGATTTTTTTCTAGGCTTTATAACCAAGAAACAAAACGAAACGAACCTGACTCCGAAAGTAAAGTCCTTAGATATCATGGGGCGTAAGTGCACAGGATTGAATTAGTTTTTCGAAATTCTGAGAATTAGATTCTGTATCTCTTCTAGATTTCTAGGAAATGATTCTGAAAAAGTTGATCTCAAAATCCGAAGTTCCGTTTTTTGCGACATTTTGATTTTCATGGACTTTTCGAAAATTTTATTGACAAATAAGGATTGTGCCTAGAACTAAAGTGAAACAAGTCCAATTGGGATCTGCCTCATAGATTGGGAGGGGGGAGAGAACGGTGTTTTTAAAAATTGTTGTCATCAATACATCAAAAGGGAATATTGCACGTAGATCAAACTCAGTTTGAGGTAAGGGCGACTGTCTTAGCTATGCCTTTTGGGGGTCCGGAATTCGAACTTACTAATCAGAAGATGTTTCCTGGCCTCAACCAAACTTGATGGAAAGTAACCGTAGATGTTGTAGTTTTGCCTTTTAGACTTATTTAGACTTACGGACACAATCTTATCTCTGCGGAGAAAGGGAAAGATGTCCCTAAGTAACTGTTGTCAGATCAAGGGCTATTAAATATTGACGGAGCTTAGCGGGAATTAAGAGCTTGAATCCTGGTTGTTCCTTCTACGGCACGAATCTTAATAGGTTTCGTCCTTCATCGGCTGTTTGGAGATCCACGACCAATCTGGCTTCTATTCGAAAGAGGGGTCCCGTAAATAGAGCCACCAGGAAAATTTAGTAAAGCGGCGGATAAATTGCAACAAACAATAGCCAGAAGCAAAAATTGATGCCCCGACTATATTTTTTGGAAGTCATGTACCGGATAGACGTCTATAGGAGGTACCGATTTGACCTCTATTGGAGGAGGAAGGACTCCTCCAAACTCTTTATCACCCTAATCACGAGGTGAGCTGGTAGAATTCATCCAAACCTGGTCAGTGGTTACTGCTATAATTTGAGGTGTCTGTTCTTGATCTGACCTCTTTGAGGAAAGGGATTGCATTTTTGTAAACTTAACCCACCATCTCTCTGTTAAATATTGTAGGAATCAGCAGTCAGGGATTTAGATCCCTCCATTGGAGTATTTGAGACTGGTCCGATCGCTTACACAGCGTTTGATCACTGGATCGATTCCTATGATGATATTTAAGACTTTGTTTACTTTTTTGTTAAGAAGTGTCTTCACAAGTGGGGGATGGGGGAGGAGGAGAAAAGAATGTAACCTAGTTTCAGGGTCAGGGCCTAGATTGAAATTTCATTCTTAAGTATGTTTCCAGATACCTTTCTACACATGGCTCCCTCTTGGCTTAGAATATTATTTTACAGTCTACAAGTTTATAGCCTTTTTCTAAAGTATCTGGTATTGACCATCTGAATGCGATGCATCTGAAACATGAAGGTCAACTTCTTACGGTGCATCTCTCTCTGCTTATGCAGATGATTTTCACTCAGGCTATTGTAACTTCCTCTTTCTTTATCGGAAATCTAACTCCTATTTCTAAAAAGGAAAATCCGAAGTTCAGTGCACATCGTTCCGCCCGATAACTCTAGCTACATCGCTGTGCAAGTTCTTCTAGTTACTGATTTTAGAGGAACATGAAAAAGCGCGCTACACTCCTCCACGCCATTTCAGTTTCAAGTGAGGGACTGGATCTGCCGCTGTCTTAATCATCGTTGTTAATGTCTTGATTGATGGCGAATACCCTGTGGAGTGCCCTGCCTTGGCTGAATTCGACATTAGACCCGCATTCGACTCTAGTCCAGTGGTTCCCAGCCGATTTTGGGCCATGCCCCACCAAGACATTTCTAAAATACTGATGTCCCCCTCGTTGTATGTAAATTTTGTTTTCCAAAATTTTACGTATATTCACCTTAGGGAAGGTTATATGGCCATTAACATGGTATCAATTTTTGGGTCGTCCTCTAGGCTTTTTTATATTAAAGAAAAATATTGTCTGAAAACAACATTTTTTAAAAGTTCCACTGCAACAGAACCCTCGTGTAATTGAATCCCTTGCTACTGAATCCTCGTGCATCTGACCCCAGGTGCAACTGAACCCTTGTGCTACTGAGCCTCCGTGTAGCTGAGCCCCTATGCAACCGAACCCTCGTTCTATTGAACCCTCATGCAACTCATCCCCCGTGCAACCGAACCCCTGTTTAACTGAACTCTCGTCAAGCTCAACCTCCGTTTAATTGAAACTTTTTGCAACCGAACTCCCGTGTCTGAATGCCTGAACCCTGATGCAACTCAGCCCCCGTTTAATTGATCACTCGTCGTAGTGAACCCCGTAAAACCTAAACCTTGTGCAACTCAACTCCTATTCAACTCAATCCTCACTTTGCTCAATATCTCTGTAGCTCAACCACATTCAGCTCAACTCTCATTCAACTCAACGTCTGTGTAATTCAATCCTTGTGCAACTCAACCCCCATTTGTTTCAACCCCCATTCTACTCACCTCCTGTTCAATTCAACCCTCATTTAACTCAATTCTCATTCAGTTTAACCTCCGTTTAACCCAAACCTGTCTGACTCAAACCCCTGCCTCCCATTCAAATCAACCACATTCAGTTCAACCCTCCTAAAATCAATAATGTAACTACAAAATGTAATTCAGCCCGTCTTGTTGGAGGCGGCTAAAGCTAACTTGAATGAAATGGTTTTTATTGTTGTTTAATTCTTTTGCGTTTTTTCTTCCGTACCGCTTCGATGTAAAACTATTCTCCCCCCCCCCATCTAAAAAATAACAACAATTCATCCTTCTGTCGTATATATTTGAAAATTAGCAGAGCTTTCCATGCTCAGGGTCCGAAGACACTTAAAGGTCATGGTTGCACCAATAGCTGTACCCTAGTACAGATAATTTTTTCAAAAAGGGCTTATTCGATTGGAAATTGAAATGGCTAGTGCCCTTTTAATAATCGAAAGTGTTTTAAAGGCAATTAACACCCCTTCTACGCCCACCATCTATCCAAACAAAATTTTGATGTAGCCATTATATTCAAAGTAGTTGAAAGGTCCGGAAATTATATCTTTGAGAATGACACTCCCCCACAGCCCTCAGGGCAAGGTTTTTAAGTTATGCCCTGGGGGCATATAAGGTTTTTATTGAAAGCTTTGTCGTAGAAACTTGAAAAGGGGCTCATTCGATTGGAAATTCAAGAGGCTAGTGTCCTTTTTAATAATCGAAAGTGATTGGAGGGCAACTAACCCCCCTCTTACGCCCACCTTTTACCCAAACACATCCAGTAAAAATTTTAAATAGCTATTTTGTTCAACGTAGTGGAAGGTTTTGGAAATTAGGTCTTTGAGGATGATAACCCCCTCAGAGCCCTCAGGGCAAGGGTTGTAAGTTATGCCCTGGGGGAATATTAGGTTTTTATAGATAGCGATGTTGTAAAAACTTCAAAAAGGGCTCATTCGATTGGAAATTGAAAGGGCTAGTGTTTTTTTTAATAGTCGAAAGTGATTGGAGGCCAATCAACCCCGCTTTCACGCCCACCTTTTCCCCAAACATGTAGTAGGGGGTTTATTTTTGGTTAACGGGGGATAAGTTAAATGGGTATATAAAGGGGGTAGAAAATGACCGCGCCACTCCCTATGGGAGAAAATAAAAATAGATTAACGTATCAGGTTAGAATTGTTTCGTAGGGCGATTACTTTGGGTTGGGGAGTCGATTGTCCAAATGCGTGACCATGCTTCCTAGTGTCGTCCTTTAACTAAATTCCTCTAATTGTTGCATAGGCATCAGATTCCTTAGGAGCGTACCAATGGAGACAATTGAACTAGTTATCTTCTATGCGGTGAGATACAGGTATATAATAAAAACAAACACAAATAGAAAAGTAAGGGGTTTATTGAGACTTACATTTCAGGTATACAGCAATGTACGAATATGAGCAAAACTTCAATTCAATCGTGCTAACAGTCAGAATGATAATTTCATAATGGCTCATAGAATAGTAGTGTCATAATAATCCCTCAAAAGCACTTTTCATCACTATAACACAAGTCCTGATTCTGTGCCCTAAGAGCTATTTCACGATTGGCTCAACTACTGTTGGACGATTCCCCACTTTACTCTTATGCTGACAAAATAAGATTATTATGCTGGCTGACTACCCAATAGTTTTTTCGCAATATTTAGATCATTAAATGCCTACATTCCTAAGAGAAACTCCAAACTTTGTATAAAACAATGTCGTATGATTTTTTGTTAAGTATTTTCGCGAAATTCAAAACCATCCCATTTGTTCTGTAATGCCATTCAACCCGCAGCTTTTTCTGCTTTTTACATCTGTCAAGTCTCTATTGTTCTGTAATACAAAGAGTATGGAATTCGACGGAGTATTACAAAGTGTGCTCGAAATTCATCAAGCTGGTATGCTAAAATTAATCATCTTTTACTTGGAAGTTTTAAAGGGATATTTGGCTGAGGATAAAACGCAGTTTTTCTTTTGTTAACTAAACTTTAGATATAAGTTTGAAACGGGATTTAAACTCAATTAGGGGGAGTTTACTTTATATCGGAAGTATTTTTAGAAGGAAACAATTTTATTTTTTATATTTTAAATATATCACATATTACTTACGGTACATATTACCCTTCCCATTATTTCAAGACGTCCCGTCATTAGGACTTGCTTGCCATTGGGTTTGAAATATTTCGAAATTTATTTATTATTTGTCCTATATAACTTTAATTGATATTATATTATTTTGTACTTTTATTTAAGCTTAATCAGGAGTGCTTAAAAAAAATTCTGTATTACTTTTCTTATTTTATTATATATCTTTTTCTAAGATTCCTCTACCGGACTAAGATTATCTATGGTTACAACCTAGCTACTATTCAAAAGATTTTTTTTTTTTATATCTAACACTCATAACTCCTACATTTCCAACATTATCAAATATTACATGGCAAATGTTTTATGTGGTTGGGACTATACTACGACTACTTTAAGATATTTATAATATGATAATAATCATATAGGTTAATTATGCTTCCGATCTATGCTAAATTAATGGAATACAACGATTCCACATTAGCTCTATGTAACTAGTCTAATACATAAATATATATATATATATATATATATATATATATATATATATATATATATATATATATATAGAACGATTTAAGCATATAATAATACGTTCACCACATTAATTGGTAATCATCAAAACACTTTCACTGGGTTTGTTCGTTATATAATACTAATAATAAGTTATCGATATTGTTAAGTCAATAAAATGTGATACATACAAGCTCACACCTATTTCACCACCTTACGTGTCTCTTAGCGTACTCACTCCTTCTGCTGTAGAATATGGTCTTCACTCTTTTCGTCTTGTGCGAAAAAAAATTTAAAACACTTACAATATAGTTTAATCACAGAATAGTTCGAGCATGGCTGGGTTCATCTTGGACGAAGGGTTTTCATTAATTTGTCAGACAGGAATTGATACTTCCAGGTACAGGTGTGTGGGAATTTGAGTTCATTTTCACCTGCCGCCTTTGGATTGTTCATAAGGTGCTTATCACTGAGGGGTTCATCACTGGAATTGTATTGTTAACGGATGGGTTTATGTTCTTCTTAGCATTTCGTTCTTGGGATATTTCAAAGCATATTGATGTTATGTTTCTCGTATAAAATTGTTCGTACGTACACTTAGAGATTATGTTTCTCATATGGAATTGTTCGTGCATGGCTTGTATCTATGGACTTTGCGGTTATTCCTTGATTAATCACAGGGGGATTGATGTTTATATTTGGAATGGGTCGACATCAAATTTTAGCGTCTCCTTCAATATATCGTCTTTAACTTGTGGGAAGAGTATATTGTCACTCAGGGGTTAGTCACTGGGGTTACTTTTGGTTCCTATGATTCGATGGTTGGTTTTCAGGTCTATTTTTCAGACACTATCTCGTGACATTTACGGGATAACGGAGATAGGAGCTTTTTGACCATTTGATAGATTTGAAAGGATAATTCCCGAGAAATGGTCGAAAGGGATTCAACACGTGAATCTGTGACATGTAACTGGATCGGTTTCATCAAATATCATAACTGTGCAGTTCTATGGTATATCGGTCCACAGGGTTTTATCAAGGGCGATATTTATGCATTTACATCTTATACTAGTTGATGGGGGTCTCAGGATTGTTATGTTTGAATAGTTCGGTAATGCACTGGATACAGAGATTTATTAGATAGTGTTACCTGATACAACGATCAAAAAGGTAACGGCAATTTTCGTCCTAGCTTCGTTGCCTGGAATTTATTGTGAGTACTCTTCGTTGGTTGAGGGATGATGAAGATAGATGTTACTAGGTTGTATCTGCACTGGACTACGTATTGTAATGATTGATTTCCAATAGGTTATTACAATTTCTCTAATAAAAATAACGAGGCAGAATCACATGTTCTTTAAAATCGAGTAGTCATAATACATAATAAGCAATACGATTGGGTACATTTATGGTGAATGTTACGCTACAAGACAATATTAAACAAATACAATGATAATATTACACATAAATTAATTTTAACAAAACGACTTTATTATCATGTTAGTTTCAAATATATATAATTCCATTGGAAAATCAAAAAAAGAATTTTCTTCTAAGTTGTTATAGAAAAACGACGATATAAGAGATTAATTCCTTTAACTTTAAGTAAGGTCTCTTATTATGCTCTTTAGTATACGCTATTACACACACTTTTTTTTAGTTTTCTTCAACACTTATTTAATTCTACATTAGATTTAAAACAATCATTTAAACATAAGTTACGCTGCATCATTAAGTTTGAGGTCTTAGTTTACTACATATTTCATGCCTTCATTGTTCACGCACGTCCGTGCTCTTTAAGAAACGCATGTTGCAGCGTCGTTACCGCACGGTTTAACGTAAACGACAATTACATTGAGGGAACTATACATAGCAAGGGCGAGTGAGGACCTCTATACCCACTCGTTTTCTAATGTCTTCCCTTTTTCTTGACTTAGATTTTCATGGGGTTCCGGGTTTAACTTCTGCATTTCAGTTGTTTCCACGTGTTCTTCCTTCGGGTTTTGCCCTCTTAGTCTCAAAATTCTTCCATAATTAAAAGTTAGTAAGGTTCTCATAGTCAGGTAAATCGCGAATACGAAACATACGGTCAGTAGTATATTCCATCAGAAATTGGTTGAGAATAATCCGTATCTATTCTCCACGTACGTTAGTCTTTGATCTTCATTAGTAAATAGGGTGATCTGGGAATCTAAAGCTTCTCTTATTTTTGTTAGCGGTAATGTTCCTTTATTCTCTTCTATTTTGGACCATATTGAGGTTTTCCTTTCCTCATTTTCTATGTTGCGAATAGTGTATGACAGGTTGATTGCCTTAAAATTGATTATTTTAGGATTTATTATATTTGTGCTCGTAGTTATTAATGGCGTTTGAACTGTCGTCTCTTTAGTTACAAGTCGACATCCTTGTTTTATGGTTATCGTACCTACATCTTGTAATAGTAATTCGGTCCTGTAACTTGGATCGATACTTTCAATATTATTATAACAAGACAAAGTTCCAGCAGTTTCTTTTGGAACAGAAAATAACCAAAGATCATTTCTAAGGTGTATGAATATTTCTCGTTTAGTACTTCCTATCAAGGCTTCGCAAGAATCAGGGATTTCTTTCTGTTATGTGTCTTTTAAAAATATATCTAACATACAAGATCCAGATTTGACATTATAAATAGGTAACGTGAGCTGGCATACTAGGTTTTTGAATGATACGCACTCTTTTAAGTCTTGTGGATTAGCTAGGGCATATTTTCGTCTATCCTGATCAACAAGTAAATACTCTGCTTCAGGTGTGATAGTCATAAATGAATTTGTCTTTTTTATGTTAGCAGGGAAGGTAGAAATTTTGTACAAGTCGTATATGGATTGTTGGTTTATCAATGGAATCGTTACTAACGCGAATGGTTGCTCATTTATTTCCGTGATGTGGACTTCTGGTTTTGTATAATAAATAAATAAATTTGATACTTCTGGCTATATGGGTAAATGTAAACCAAACGTTAGGTGTGTTTTTATTTCGTCTAAGATACTTTTTAGGTTAAGAAGGATTTACTAGATCGTATGACAAATCTCCTCCCGTGAGGGCAAATAATGCGAATTCGAGCTTACTAACATCAGTTGCTAGATTTAGTAATGATATGGTAATTATATCAAGCGATGCCATGGTGAGCCTCGCGTCATTCACCACGCGATCCACTTCATTCCTTAAATAATTTATTACGTTTACAGTTTTTGAGCTTTTCTTAGATATCATTTCGACTTTATCTCTTTGGTTGTTTGCTATGCTTGCTTGTATTTTTTGGAGGTGTAACGTTACATTCATGGTATTATTCAACTTTTTTACATTTTCCCTCAGGATGTTTAAGTCTTCCTCCGTTGTTAGACCAAAAAGGCGGGAGGCGAGTTCTCCGATGATGGGAATTAGGCTTGTAGACCTTCGGTATTTACTTCTTCGGAAGAACACTTCAAAATTCTCGTGGTATTTTGTTTGAATTTTCGTATTTCTGTGTTAAATAATTCAAATAAGGCTTGTAGTCTTTGTCTGTATAATATTAAGAAGGCTTGATGAGTTGATACCTTCTGGGCGTTTTTCTCATTTAGATCAGGTAATGGTTCGATACCTTCTTTTGTTGGTTCGTCGGCCATGGCTAGTCTAGCACAAGTACGTTTGCCGTCTATTGTTCAACATTTCTTATGTGCGTAATTATCTTCTTCCTCTTTTTCATAATTATTTTTCTTGTCTTCTGGCTTATGTCCTTGCACTTTTATCGTTTGTATTTCCGTATGCGTCACTGGGATTCTTGCTCTTGCCTTTATAAAGACTTTTCCAAAAGAATGGGTATGCGTAAATGTGGGCCCCGTTGATTATGTCCATTTCGTAAAAGTCCTAGGTTTTAGATAAGTTAATATAGTTAAATTTCTGGGTGATTTTTCACTAAGTTCCATTATTTCTGACATTGTGTTTGTAGTAGTTTCCGCTATTGAAGACTATATCTCTTTGGTTGAGGTCTTATATGTAGGTGTGGTTGTCATGACATCTTTTTTATTTCCTTCTGTGGGATTTGTATATTCATAATCTTGTTGGGTACTTGAGAACTTGTTTCTTGATATGTCTAATTCTTCGAGGTTGGTATCTTGTATTCTTAGGATCTGTTTTTACTTTTCCTTTCTTAGTTTGGATGAAGTCCGTTCCGTGGCATTGTTCTCAGCATGGCTCTGCCGTAATTCTTTGAGAAAAGTCAATAGGCTTGGTAGTTCGTTTAGCATTGCGTAATTTCCATCATAAACTTTTTCTTTCCTCGTAGTCAATAATTTAGGGTTTTCCATAGATTTTATTGCAGTAAGGTCTCTCGACAAGTATTCAATGTTATTCGCTGACCTTTTCCTTCTGTCTCCTTTGGATGCTGGTTCCTAGTGCCATGTCAATTTCAGCCATTTTCTTATCAAAGTCGTCTATTACGAATTTTGATTTTAGCTTTGGGATAACTTGAATAGAGAACTCTTTATTATCTTTACTATGCGTTATCTTACTGGTATGCAATCCTTTATCCGATCTTAGGAATTGAAATATCGATTCTTTGAGTTCATTCGTATTTTTCTCTAGTCATGTTACTTGTTGAAACAAGGTTTCAAAGGGTCTGGGATTCAATTTCATAAAATTTTTCCATGCATTATGGCTGGCTAGCAATGAATTTTCCTACTTAAATATTACTGCATGCTTTACAATATCTTGGGCTGCTGCGTGAACAACGAGGATTATGATGACATTCTTAAGCCTCATCTTTTTGTTTGTTTCTAGAATTAATTTATTATTAATTTTACCTATTTTCGCAAAGTTCATTTACTTTACTATTTTTTTTAAAGTAGTTTGGGAGTTTTAACTTTTAACTTGGGCTATTTTATTATATTAATTTATATTAATTTAATTTTTTTTGAACTGTTTTATGGCATTGGCCAAACAAAACTTAATTTGTAAGCGCAAAATAGGATTTTTGTTTATGAAATATATTTTAGGGTTAGAATGGTTATGAAAGTCTTAGTTTTATTTTGGTTGTGATGTGGTTTTATGACTGGTCGTAACATACCTTAAAGACTTAGTTAATAATTACTATACAACTTAATTTTATATCATATTTTTTGATCAAAATTGATATATATTTTTTTTGCAATTTATTCATTCATTAAGTAAATAACATATAAATACGCTGGTAACCTATTTTTATTATAAACCTTTTATTAAGATTATTTTCGTTCTTATAACTAGAATTATTAGGATCTACACTAAAACAAGATAACTCTTATATATGGGATTAATTCATCCCATAGTTTTATATTCGTAATATTGATAACTAATAGGTAGCTACCTAGATGCTAGGTAGTTACCAATCTCGTAGGGTTACTACTACTTTAGCATTGAGGTAAATGTATGATTTTAGCTTTGCGTAAACTATACGCTATTTTCTTAATGTTTATTCACTTATTGTTATTATTTTTTGAGAAGGAAAAATTTCGAAAATAGAGGTTATGGTGTTAGTTTGTGAATTTATAATTTAGGGCATAATTTTGATAATTTTATTTGTATACACGATTCCTTCCATAGTTATCTGTGTTTACTTTTAATATTGGTGTATCTCTCGGTAATACGTTACGTGTTTCTTACAGCGCTAGAATAGTTTTAAGTCGATGAACTTCCCATGATGACACATTTGTACTGAGGAACTTTAATTCAAACACTATGTTGTTTTCATTATTCTTATCTCTGTCTAAATGCATCAAATAAATCAACGGATTGTTCGGAAGGTTTAGGTTTTTCAATGTATTCGATATATCTTTCTTTTGCATATTTTCACGAACTATTTTACAACATCGTTCAGCTAAGGAAAGCAGATTATTTATAACTTTTATTACTCAAAAATTAATTGTATGTGCGACGAATTACACCATTTTTGTTCGCGTACAATAATGTCAAAACCAGGGAATACTTTGGATCCGAAATTTTCATCTTCTTCAAAGATGTTTAGTGTAATTTCCTTTCTATCATTATAATCTCGTCGCGGTAACTTCCAATGTGTTGGATTTTATTTCAGGGTTTATGCCATCAAAGTTCCAGCAGTTTTTATACAAACTTTTAAGGAAATTTCCTCCATTTAGTAGGTTATACCCTCGATCCATTAATAGTGTAAGGAATCTAAGGGGTAAAAAGTGATTATCGCCATTACTACAATTTGGCCCCTTTCGGTATCGATTATCGCCTTTCGGATTAGGCTTTGATTTCGTTGTCATGATCTGAAAATGATCAGTTGTATAGCTACGCAATTTTTGTACTAGCAAATTTTGTAATATTATCTACGTAAAGGTGTGGGTTAATTGACCAAAACAGAAACAACGTTATCTTGAGTCAAACTTCACCTAAAACTTACTACAATATAGGGTTTGTCTTTAATTTTAACGACATCATGCAATTAGGAAGGGGAAGGGGAAAATGGGCTCCATGGGTCATTTTGTAACAATGTTTGGTTGATTTTTCATAGAGGAGTCTAGGAACTGTCTCTCCTACCAACTGAACAAAACATTGTTTGTAGGGGAGACGGAACACAAACTTTCCACGATATAGAATTCGTCATTTAACCTCGATAACTTGGTTTATTTTGGGTTGTTCTATTGATTAATTCACTTTAGTAGAGATACAGTTGGTTCTCGTAAGCGAGTTGGGTTCCACCACCCTCCGAGTAGCTCCCGATAAGTACACGCAGGCTTCCGTACCAACAGTATTTTCGTAGTTATATAATTTTATTCATAAGCAACAAGTACCTAAATTATTATTCCTTCATGACACCAAACTATTAAAAATCTTTTGTTTCTGTATTTTTAAGGGTATTTCAGTCTGTCCGGTTTCTTAACCGTTCTACCCGATTGTGTCATTACTTTCTCTTCGGTTTCTTGTGGTTTTTTCTTTTTAGGTTTTGCTAGTGATATAAGATTAAACTTTTTGTATTGTTTTTTTTTAAATTCTTGTCCTTTTAATTTTGTTTCTTTTGCATGCACGGTCACTGAGGTTGGTTTTGATTTCCCTGTTTCTTTAACTGCCATATGGTCTGATTCGCCGTCAGGCTCTTCGGAACTGATTTCCGATGAGTCCGTATTAGAACTTTTAGACGTGGCACTTTGCGTTCTTGAGGCAGAACCTGCCCTTCCTTCGTAGATTTCTACTCCTCTGGAAGTAAAAGGTTTATTCTCTAAATCCTCGCTTTGAGTTTTCAACTTGGGAGACTTGAAAGACTCTTGAGATCTCTGGGAGCAATCAAAAGTTTTTGCAGGGTTCCTCCATTGTTTAAATGTCATGTCTTCAGGGGGATGAGGTATTTTTTGGACTAATGTTTCCCTCCACGAAGACCATTCTTTAGGCTTAACCTTGGATACGGTTATGTCATGATACTGTCCTTGCTGATCATCCTTGGGAGTTTGATTCCAAGGCAGTGTACTTTGCTTATTTTTATGGAGAAATTTATTAAGTCCATAGCTTCTCGCAGATTTGTTTCAATTGAATCTTTGGGAGGAGTTTTCTTTGCGGTAATACACGGAGTTTCTACAGCTCTGTTTAGTTCCTCCTGTAATGTCAGGGGTCTCTCTATTGGGGCTGCTGGGGAAACAATATTATCTGGAAATCATTTGGGGGGACAAGGGGTTGAAATTCTATCAGGAAAAAGTTGGGTTTTTTGTGATATCGTATAATCTAGTTCTCCTGCGCTCTCCGACGATGAAGGTTTTTGGCTTTTTGGCGTTTTTATTCTCACTGGTATTAGGGATTTTCTTTTGGGAATAATTAGGTTTTTCATAGCTAAGAATTCTTCAAGTTTTTCCTCGTCACTATCATTTTCGAAATAATCTTGCTTGAAATTAAATGGTTTTAGCTTTGCTAACCTTGATTTAGTGGGTTCGTCTTCTGAGTGTGACGACTCGGTAGATGTGGGTTGCGATACCCATCTTTCAGGGAATTTGGCTCTTTTTATTTGACTAACATGTGCCTTGTGAGTTCTTCCATTATCGGGGTTTGCCATTTTAAAAGTACAATCGTTATCGTACTTTTAGATTATTCTATACGGTCCAGAGTATTTATTGGAAAGTTTTTTGCGTTCCGCCTTTTGTCGGGACTCAACAATATCATGATACGGTATTCTGAAGTCACGACCAAATAACAAATAAAAAGGATTTTCTTTAGTTGTTCTGAATAAGTAGTATTTATTATGTTGGTTGAATAAGGTAAGAATTGATCCCAGTCATTCCTGTTGTCTTTTGTATAAATACTTAATACATTCGAAAATATCTTATGCCTATTTTCTATTTTACCATTAGCTTGTGGCGATAAGGAGATGTCACCAATTTCTCTATGTTAAGAAAACTCATTAAGTCTTTTGTTACTTTTGAAACAAAATTACTTCCATTATCGCTTATAACCTTGTTTGGAATGCCAAACTTTAAAAATAATTTCGCTAATGCCTTACTCGTGGCGTACGAACCTTGATTCTTTAATGCTTTAGCAAAAGTAAATCCGGAAAAGTGATCTATAACTGAAAGAATACAAATATGGCCCCTGTTGGAAACAGATAGGCCTCCACTGGTTTCATATAAATCAAATGAAACAATATCGAAGGGGAACCTCGCTACTGGGACTCTTCCCATTGGGGGATTAGGATAAGCTTGGGTTTTTTTTCTCAAATTGCATGCTTCGCATGTACCTACAAA
This sequence comes from Artemia sp. Qi Xiang Cuo, assembly GCF_049724085.1. Taxonomy (NCBI): domain Eukaryota; kingdom Metazoa; phylum Arthropoda; class Branchiopoda; order Anostraca; family Artemiidae; genus Artemia; species Artemia sp. Qi Xiang Cuo. The sequence continues at coordinate 31,392,490 of NC_142804.1, read as the reverse complement.
GTCTTTGAAAATATTCAAAGGCAGGTATTATTAAGTTTTGGGGTAATACAGGTATTATCGAGGTTTGATTTCTATTTGCCTCCGCTGTCACAATTCTGCATAAGATTTCTTCGTCAAGGTCATAATAAAAATTATCTATTTCTTTTCTAAGAGTTTTGAATTTATCTGGTTAACGCATCACCTTTCACAAAATAATTAATAAATGCTAGACACATTTCATCCTTATTTTGATTTCTTTTTATATTTTCCAAGGATAAGGGACAATAGTTACTCTTATTTTCTTTTATTCCGTCTTTGACTTTGTTTTTCTTATATTCGCGTTTACTCTTGCTATTGATAGCATTAATTTCGTCCTGCTTGGCTTCAGAACATATGTCATTAGTTTTGTCCTGATCGGGTTTCGACGGCGTCCTTGGTTTCTCGGCTTCTGAAAATATCCCGTCGGAAATATTTTCTGGGAATCTACTCAAGAAGTCACAAGCTGCATTTTGTTTACCTTTTAAATATTCAAATTCGTAATCTAGGTCTTGGATTTTCATAATTCATCTAGCTAGAATTCCCGTGGGGTTTTTAAAAGTACGCAAGTATTGCAGGCTTTTGTGGTCTGAACGTAGCTTAAATTTTCTACCAATTAAATAATGTCTAAGTTTATCCAAATGGTGGATTATAGATAATAATTCTAAGTTTGTGGCGGAATAACTACATAAATTAATATGAGTAGGGTTCAAAACCCCTATGCTTTCTAAATGCCAGAATATAATTTGTACTTTACTGAAAAAAATTCAAATGAGTTTACTGAAAAAAAATGTGCATTGTCAATTTAATATACATATGCTGATATTTATTCCCTAAAATCTTAATTAACGAAAGAATTGTTTTCAGTAAAGCGCCAATGACGCAGTAGATTTAGGCTTCTGCAGTGAGGCGATACCCAAACTCTTGTTTTTAGTTATTTTTATTCGATTCAAACTTGATTTGCATATTCAATTTAAGTTTCACTCGTTTTAAGATTTATTTATTCATTTACATTATTATATATTGTATGTTTGTTGGCATTGATTGTTATTTAATTTCTGTTCGTTTTAAGTTTCATTTATACTTTAATAGCAAAAGATTTGTTTTTGTTTTAAGCTTGATTTTCATATTCAATCCAAGCATTATTCGCTTTAAGATCTATTAATTCATTTATATTATTACTTGTTGTATGATTTTTGCTATGATTGTTTATCTAATTTCTGTTCGTTTTGGGTTTCACTTATTCTTTAATAGTAATATCTCGTCGATTTGAGATTGAATTTCAACAGGTATTTTTATCTCCTGATAATAATTTTAAAATAACCTTCACATTTATTTTAAAAACTTTTTTTTCGGAGTGTTTTTTTAAATTAATTTTTTTTAGTGTTTTCTTTTAAAAAATTTCAAGTTTTTATGGCCGGGGGGGGGGTTCCTAATGTCCGATTATTATTGACTTAAAAAAACAGATCTAAAAACTTTCAATTTAAATAGAATGAGGCGTTTTTAAAAGTCTATACGATTACCTCTTTGATAAAAACCTTATATATGAAGAATAGACAGCTTGCATAACTTGTGGACAGCGATTAACAGCAATGAACGGATTGGAAAAAAAGCCCCAAAAAGAAAGCTTAGACCGTTTTACTTGCTGACTCAAAGGGATCACGACTGTTTGGAATCGACCTTAAGAGAATTTTGTGTGCCAAAGAAATTTTACATCTATCTCAGAGTATGTATTTTAATATTATAATTGGATAATTATAATATATTTCCTATGTGTACTTCCCATACATAACCCCTTCTCATAAGCTATAAACCCCCTTTAATAAGTTATGCCCCAGGGCATAACTTACAACGCCTACCCCCGGGCCCTGGTGAGCTTTATCAACACTGGAGTTCTTTGTTATCAGAATTTTGAACCATTTTAACAAAATATCTCCCTCAAAGTTTTGATCTGATGCATTTAGGGCGTGGAGGAGGGGGGGGGCTAGTCACCCTCCAATCTCTTTTGACTCTTAAAAAGTGAACAAGAACTTGTAATTTTCAGTCAAATGAGACCTCTCCAAAGTTAATACGAGCATCCCTTCCATAAGAAATAATGGGAAGAATTAGGAGAATCCTTAAATTAGAACTCTTGACCTGAGGGCTGTGGGGGAGTTGTCATCCTCAAAGACCTAATTTCCAGAATTTAAAACTACGTTTAATAAAATGGCTGTCTCAAAATTTTGATTGGATGTGTTTGGGGAAAAGGTGGGCGTGAGAGGGGGGTTAGTTGCCCTCAAATCACTTTCAACTATTAAAACGGCACTGTCCCTTTGAATTTCCAATCGAATGAGCCTTTTTTGAAGTTTCTACGACAACGCCTTCTATAAAAAACCTTATATTCCCCCAGGTCATATCTTAAAAACATTGCCCTGATGGTTGTGGGGGAGTGTCCTCCTCAAAAATATATTTTCTATCTGGAAATCAACTACGCTGAACAAAATGGCTATCTCAAAAATTTTGATTGGATGTGTTTGGGGAAATGATGGGCGTCGGGGGGGGGGGCGCTAGTTGCACTCCAATCACTTGCGACTATTAAAAAGGGCACTAGCCCTTTAATTTCCAATTGAATGAGCCTGTTTTGAAGTTTCTACGACAACGCCTTCTATAAAAACCTTATATGCCCCCAGGGCATAATTTGAATCCCTTGCCCTGAGGGTTGTGGGGGAGTGTCCTCCTCAAAATATATTTTCTATCTGGAAATCAACCACGCTGAACAAAATGGCTATCTCAAAATTTTTATTGGATGTGTTTGGGGAAATGATCGGTGTGGGGGGGGGGGAGGGGGGGCTAGTTACACTCCAATCACTTTTGACTATTAAAAAGGGCACTAGCGCTTTAATTTCCAATCGAATGAGCCTGTTTTGAAGTTTCTACGTAAACGCCTTCTATAAAAACCTTATATGCCCCCAGGGAATAACTTGAAACCCTTGCCCTGAGGATTGTGGGGGAGTTTCCTCCTCAAAAACATATTTTCTATCTGGAAATCAACTATGCTAAACAAAATGGCTATCTCAAAATTTTGATTGGATGCGTTTGGGGGAATGATGGGCGTGGGGGGGGGCTAGTTGCCCTCCAATCACTTTCGACTATTAAAAAGGGCACTAGCTTTTTGAATTTCCAATCGAATGAGCCTTTTTTGAGGTTTCTATGACAACGCCTTCTATAAAAACCTTATATGCCCCCAGAGCATAACTTAAAACCCTTGCCCTGAGGGTTGTGGGGGAGTGTCCTCCTCAAAAATACATTTTCTATCTGTAAATCAACTACGCTGAACAAAATGGCTATCTCAAAATTTGGGTTGGATTTGTTTGGGGAAATGATGGGCGTGGGGGGGGGGCTAGTTGCACTCCAATCACTTTCGACTATTAAAAAGGGCACTAGCCCTTTAATTTCCAATCGAATGAGCCTGTTCTGAAGTTTCTACGACAACGCCTTCTATAAAAACCTTATATGCCCCCAGGGCATAACGTAAAACCCTTGCCCTGAGGATTTTGGGTGAATGTCCTCCTCAAAAATATATTTTCTATCAGGAAATCTACTACGCTGAACAAAATGGCTATCTCAAAATTTTGATTGGATGTGTTTGGGGGAATAATGGGCGTGGGGGGGGGGCTAGTTGCCCCCAAATCACTTTCGACTATTAAAAAGGGCACTAGCTTTTTGAATTTCCAATCGAATGAGACTTGTTTGAAGTTTCTACGACAACGCCTTCTATAAAAACCATATATGCTCCCAGGATATAACTTAAAACCCTTGGGTGAGAGTTGTGGGAGAGTGTCCTCCTCAAAAATATATTTTCTATCTGGAAATCAGCTACGCTGAACAAAATGGCTTTCTCAAAATTTTGATTCGATGTGTTTGGGGAAATGATGGGCGTGGGGGGGCTAGTTACATTCCAATCACTTTCGACTATTAAAAAGGGCACTAGCCCTTTGAATTTCCAATCAAATTAGCCTGTTTTGAAGTTTCTACGACAACACCTTCTATAAAAACCTTATATGCCGCCAGGGCATAACTTAAAACCCTTGCCCTGAGGGTTGTGGGAGAGTATCCTCCTCAAAAATATATTTTCTATCTGGAAATAAACTACGCTGAACAATATGGCTATCTCAAAATTTTGATTGGATGTGTTTGGGGGAAGGATAGGTGTCGGGGCAGGGGGGGCGGTAGGTGCTCATCAATCACTTTTGACTATTAAAAAGGGCACTAGCCCTTTAATTTACAATCGAATGAGCCAGCTTTGAGGTTTATACGACAACACCTTCTTTAAAAACCTTATATGTCCCCAGGGCATAACTCAAAACCCTTGCCCTGAGGGTTGTGGAGGAGTGTCCTCCTCAAAGACGTATTTTCCATATGGAAATCAACTACGGTGAAGAAATTGGCTATCTCAAAATTTTTATTGGATGTGTTTGGGGAAATGATGGGCGTGGGGGGGGGGGGGCTAGTTGCCCTCCAATAACTTTCAAATATTATAAAGGGCACAAGCCCTTTAATTGCCAATCGAATTAGCCTGTGTCGAAGTTTCGACTACAACGCCTTATATAAAAACGTTATATGGTCTTAGTGCATATCTTCAAACCTTTGTCCTGAGGGTTGTGGGGGAGTAACCTCCTCAAAAATATATTTTTTATCTGGAAATTAACTACGCTGAACAAAATTGCTATCTGAAAATTTTGATTGGATGTATGGGAAAATGATGGGCGTTGGGGGGGGGCTAGTTACACTCTAATCACTTTCGACTATTAAAAAGGGCACTAGCCCTTTAATTTCCAATCGATTGAGCCTGTTTTGAAGTTTCTACGACAAAGCCTTCTATAAAAAACCTCATATACCCCCAGGGCATAACTTATCACCCTTGCCCTGAGGGTTGTGGGGGAGTGTCCTCCTCAAAAACATATTTTCTATCTGGAAATCAAGTACGATGAACAAAATGGCTATCTGAAAATTTTTATTGTAATGTGTTTGGGGGAATAATGGGCGTGGGGGGGCTAGTTGCCTCCCAATCACTTTCGACTATTAAATAGGGCACTGGCTTTTCCAATGAATTTCCAATCGAATGAGACTTTTTTGAAGTTTCTACGACAACGCCTTCTATAAAAAACCTTATATGCCCCCAGGGCATAACGTAAAACCCTTGCACTGAGGGATGGGGGGGAGTGTCCTCCTCAAAAATATATTTTTTATCTGGAAATCAACTACGCTGAACAAAATTGCGATCTGAAAATTTTGATTGGATGTATGGGAAAATGATGGGCGTTGGGGGGGGGCTAGTTACACTCTAATCACTTTTGACTATTAAAAAGGGCACTAGCCATTTAATTTCCAATCGACTGAGCCTGTTTTGAAGTTTCTACGAAAACGCCTTCTATAAAAACCTTATATGCCCCCAGGGCATAACTTAAAACCCTTGCCCTGAGGATTGTGGGGGAGTGTCCTCCTCAAAAATATATTTTCTATCTGGAAATCAACTAAGCTGAACAAAATGGCTATCTCAAAATTTTGATTGGATGCGTTTGGGGGACTAATGGGCTTGGGGGGGGGGGGGCTAGTTGCCCTCCAATCACTTTAGACTATTAAAAAGGGCACTAGCTTTTTGAATTTCCAATTGAATGAGCCTTTTTTGAAGTTTCTAGGACAACGCCTTCTTTAAAAACCTTATATGCCCCCAGTGCATAACTAAAAACCCTTGCCTTGCGGGTTTTGGGGGAGCTTCCTCCTCAAAAACATATTTTCTTTCTGGAAATTAACTACGCTGAACAAAATGGCTATCTCAAAATTTTGATTGGATGTGTTTGGGGGAATGATGGGCGTGGGGGGGGGGGCTAATTGCACTCCAATCACTTTCGAATATTAAAAAGGGCACTAGCCCTTTAATTTCCAATCGAATGAGCCTGTTTTAAAGTTTCTAAGACAACTCCTTCTATAAAAACCTTATATGCCCCCAGGGCATAACTTAAAACCCTTGTCCTGAGGATTGTGGGTGAATGTCCTCCTCAAAAATATATTTTCTATCAGGAAATCTACTACGCTGAACAAAATGGCTATCTCAAAATTTTGATTGGATGTGTTTGGGGGAATAATGGGCGTGGGGGGGGGGGCTAGTTGCCCTCAAATCACTTTCGACTATTAAAAAGGGCACTAGCTTTTAGAATTTCTAATCGAATGAGACTTTTTTGAAATTTCTACGACAACACCTTCTATAAAAACCTTATATGCCCCCAGGGTATAACTTAAAACCCTTGCCTGAGAGTTGTGGGGGAGTGTCCTCCTCAAAAATATATTTTCTATCTGGAAATCAACTACGCTGAACAAAATGGCTATCTCGAAATTTTGATTCGATGTGTTTGGGGAAATGATGGGCGTGGCGGGGGGCTAGTTACACTCCAATCACTTTCGACTATTAAAAAGGACACTAGCCCTTTAATTTCCAATCGATTGAGCCTGTTTTGAAGTTTCTACGACAACACCTTCTATAAAAACCTTATATGCCCCATCGCATAACTTAAAACCCTTGCCCTGAGGGTTGTGGGGGAGTGTCCTCCTCAAAAATATATTTTCTATCTGGAAATCAACTACGCTGAACAAAATGGCTATCTGAAAATTTGGATTGGATGTGTTTGGGAAAATGATGGGCTTGGGGGGGGGGGGGGGAGGTGGGCTAGTTACACTCCAATCACTTTTGACTATTAAAGAGGACAATAGACCTTTAATTTCCAAACGAATGAGCCTTTTTTTAAGTTTCTACGACAACGCCTTCTATAAACACTTCACCTCCCCCCAAGGCATATTTTAAAACACTTGCTCTGAGGGTTGGGGGGGGAGTGTACTCCTCAAAAACATATTTTCTATCTTGAAATCAACTACGATGAACAAAATGGCTAATTCAAAATTTTGATTGGTTGTGTTTGGGGGAATGATGGGCGTGGGTGGGGGGCACTAGCTGTTTAATTTTTAATTCTGGAAATTAAAGGGATAGTGCCCTTTTCAATAGTCGAAAGTGATTGGAGTGTAACTAGCCCCCCCCCCCCTGCCACGCCCATCATTTCCCCAAACACATCGAATCAAAATTTTGAGATTGCCATTTTGTTCAGCGTAGTTGATTTCCAGATAGAAAATATGTTTTTGAGGAGGAGACTCCCCCACAACCCTCAGGGCAAGGGTTTTAAGTTATGCCCTGGGGGCATATAAGGTTTTTATAGAAGGCGTTGTCGTAGAAACTTCAAAAGTCTCATTAAACTGGAAATTCGGAGCTAGTGCCCTTTGACTAGTCGAACGTGGGGGGGCAACCCCCCCTCCCACGCCCATTATTCCCCCAAACACATCCAATCAAAATTTTGAGATAGCCATTTTGTTCAGCGTAGTAGATTTCCTGATAGAAAATATATTTTTGAGGAGATACTCTCCCACAACCCTCAGGGCAAGGGTTTTAAGTTATGCCCCGGGGGCATATAAGGTTTTTATAGAAGGTGTTGTCGTAGAAACTTCAAAACAGGCTCAATCGAACACATCCAATCAAAATTTTGAGATAGCCATTTTGTTCAGCGTAGTTGATTCCCACATAGAAAATAAATTTTTGAGGAGGATACTCTCCCACAACCCTCAGGGCAAGGGGAAAATGATGGGCGTTGGGGGGGGGGGCTACTTGACTTTCATTCATATTTGACAACTAGAAAGTACATTAGCTCTTTAATTTCCAATAGGATTAGTATGTTTTAAAGTTTCCATGACAAAGTCTACTATAAAAACCTTATATGCCCCAGGGCATAACTTAAAAACCTGTCCCGTATGGTGTTGGGGGAATGTCTTCCTCAAAAATATATTTTCTATCCGGAAATCAACTACGATGAACAAAATGGCTATCACAAAATTTTGATTGGATGTGTTTAGGGGAATAATGGGCGTGGGGGGGCTAGTTGCCTCCCAATCACTTTCGACTATTAAAAAGGGCACTAGCTTTTTGAATTTCCAATCGAATGAGACTTTTTTGAAGTTTCTACGACAACGCCTTCTTTAAAAACCTTATATGCCCCCAGGGCATAACTTAAAACCCTCGTCCTGAGGGATGGGGGGGAGTGTCCTCCTCAAAAATATATTTTCTATCTTGAAATCAACTACGCTGAACAAAATTGCTATCTGAAAATTTTGATTTGATGTGTGGGAAAATGATGGGCGTGGGGGGGCGGGGGGCTAGTTACACTCCAATCACTTTCGACTATTAAAAAGGGCACTAGCCCTTTAATTTCCAATCGATTGAGCCCTTTTTGAAGTTTCTACGACAACGCCTTCTATAAAAAACCTTATATGCCCCCAGGGTATAACTTAAAACCCTTGCCCTGAGGGTTGTGGGAGAGTATCCTCCTCAAAAATATATTTTCTATGTGGAAATCAAGTACGCTGAACAAAATGACTATCTCAAAATTTTGATTGGATGTGTTTGAGGGAATGATGGGCGTGGGGGGGGGGCTAGTTGCCCTCCAATCATTTTTGACTATTAAAACAGGGCACTAGAACTTTCGATTTCCAATCGAATCCCCCTTTAAAGTTTCTACGATGACCCCTTCCGTATGAAGTGCCTCTGGGAAAAAAAAATAATAATAAAACATTGGAGCCGTATGGCCTTTACTATAGGCAACGCTACAGCGTTGCCTCTGATTGTATCAGTTTCATGATTATTTGTTACCCAGATGAAACCTTCTCCTTTTTCGTAAGATATAATCTGTTCTTCGCATAACAGATTTTCAGAAATTCCGTCGGACGGAGTTGCAAACCATATTTCGGATTTGCTAACCACTGGTTCAATCATCTGTGATATTTGAATTCTTTGCATCGTTTTGGGAGGGAGTTTTGTTTTCCGTATCGCGGACCCGTAATATTTCTCTTCACTATTATTGTCTATTAAATTCATACTGGCGCTATAATGCCTCATTGCGGCATCTTTTGGAGTCGCATTGGGTTTTACTATTTTTTTCCATAATTCCACTATTTCCTTGATTTCGTTCGACCTATACCGTCGCATATCTCCTATTTTAATTTTTGCAGATTCTTCCCATTTATTATTTAAATTTACATCACTTCTCCGATATCTCCCAGAATAAGGAAGCGAATTTCTGGTTATGCCACGTCCTCTTTGTAGCGGGAAGTCAGGTTCAAAAGATTGTGACATTATACCGTCAGAAATTTTATTTACTATTGCCTCCTCTTCACAACCTCTGTTACAATCTCTTAGAGTAGGGGAAGGGGTATTTGCTGGGTATACAAGCCTTTCCTTCGCTACATCTAATTATACCTTATTCGACCTTAAAAAATTAGCGCCTATGATGGCTTCATACGGAAAATTGTTGCATATTATAAAGTTTATCGGAAAAACTTTATTATCGCTTTTCACATCTAGGTGAATTGAACCTTTTGCATCCAATTTATTCCCTGTTGCACTAGCTAAATTGGGATTATTAAAATTCTTCCGTCGCCTAATATGCGGAGGTAACTTATTAAATACGCATGAGTTTATTATATTAACTGTTGCATCAGAGTCAATTAGTGCCTTAAAGTAAATATTTGCCACGCAAAAATCATTAAATATAGGTAACGTATTATTACTATCACTACAGGACGGTACTCCTATTGGGTTGGATCTTTAAAAAATTTTGGCCCTCTGTTGGTTCCATTTTATGCTTCTGAGGGGCCTGACGCGTTTCCCTGCGGGTTTATTTCATATATTTTCCTCTGCGACAGGGGTTCAGATATGCCCATGGAATCTCTAGCTAACTGATTGGCATTTGTCTGACGATGCTGCCATGTGTTATTTCGATGATTTGGATTTCTTGCGAAAGTGTACCTTGTATCGTGTACCGTGGCTCCTGGCTCTTTCGAAAAATTAGCATTTTCCGTCGGTAAGTTTTCGGTATTTCTATCAAATCTCGTAGGATATACCATTCTGGCGCTATATTGGTTTTGTCGAGTATTTGGGTTTTGGAATTGATAATTATTTTGTCTATTGGGGGGAGGGTTATACAAATTCTGTTGGTACGCATTGTGAGGTACTGGTGGGCGCAATCTTCCCTGTCTATAACCTTGTGCACCACTGGCGCTAAAATTTGCTCTCCCGAACAAATGGTTGCCATAATTTTTTGTGTTGCCGATGGCATTCCCTGGTATCGTTATTGCTCTGGTCCTAGAACGGCACTCTCTTGCGATATGCCCAGCACGATTACAAATATAGCATCTTATTATTGTAGGATTGTTTCCATAATTAATTGGTTTGATGGGCTGAAAACGTACTGTTTTTTGCCTAGTGGGTTCTTGTGTTCTATTTCTTTGTGGCACTGGGGAATTATCCCTTGAAAAGAAATTGGGAGAAGCCTGACCTTCAAGGGAGGCTAACCTTGCGGTTTCGCCTATATTATTTATTTTTGATTTACTGTGGCTTGCCACAATCGAGTCGATTTCAATCATTCGATACACCTCCTGAACTGCAAGATCTAACGTTTGAATATTCTTGGATATTACCATTCTATATAATTTGGGGGTAAGCCCTGGTAAAAAGGCATGTAGTATGATTTTTTCATACAATTCTCCTGAACCTTTTCCAAATTTTGCTTCTACTGAAATTCGTATATTGTGTAAATATTCTCTCACATTCTGTGTATTACCAAAGCATAACGTTCCGTGTTTTAATTTATGTGTTGAACTAGTCTCAATAAATCTATCTTTGAATGCCGTTAACAATTTGTATATTGTATTTATTGGCAAATTGTCATCATTCCCTACAGTATTTTCAATTTGCTTTAGGAATGTTAGGGCTTGGCCTCTCAATCTTAGGAGAAGCATACTTATTAATGTTTTTAGTTCTGTTTTATTCATCTCTACAAATTGGGACAATTGTATATTAAATTCTTCTACGTCTGATTGTATATCATATTGGGGAAGAGATTTTATTATTTCTACATTTTTCGCGACCAATTTTGCGTCATTAATAGTTCACTTAATTCTTCTGACGTCTTTGTGTTTGAAATATTTAAACCAACTTCGCAAAATTATACTTACTTACTTACTTACCTAAGGCTCCTGCCGAGGGTTCGGCGTAGAGAACGATGAGACTAGGTGCCTCCAGCTTGACCTATCGCTTGCCAGGATCGCAGCTTCTTCCACCGGGAGGTGGGTGTCCTCTGGGTCGTTTCCATCCGTGTAGGGTGGGGTCGAAGTTTAATGCGACCCGTGCTGGGGCGTCACGTGGCATGCGAAGGAGGTGGCCGTACCACCGAACAGTACGCTGGGCGAGCTGCGTCGAGAAAGGAGTTTGAGCCGTACGTGATAGGACAGTCTGGTTGCTAACGAAGCCAGTCCAGTGAAGTCTTTCGATTCTTCGGAGATGTTTCGTCTGAGCGACATCGACAGCGCTGAGGATAGATTTGGCAGCTGGCCACGTCTCAGCTCCATACAGCAGGACACTTTTTCTTATAATTCTGTATCTATTCATTTAAAATTGAAAGAAAAGACATTTGTAGCATAACTAGTTCGCATGTTTTCCTCCAAGTTTTACGACAACGCCAACTGTAATGGGGGGGGGGTTATTTTTGGTTAACGGGGGATAAGTTAAATGGGTATATAAAGGGGGTAGAAAATGACCGCGCCACTCCCTATGGGAGAAAATAAAAATAGATTAACGTATCAGGTTAGAATTGTTTGTAGGGTGATTACTTTGGGTTGGGGAGTCGATTGTGCAAATGCGTGACCTTGCTTTCTACTGTCGTCCTCTAACTAAATTCCTCTAATTGTTGCATAGGTATCAGATTCCCTAGGAGCGTACCAATGGAGACAATTGAACTAGTTATCTACTAAGCGGTGAGATACAGGCATATAATAAGAACAAACACAAATAGAAAAGTAATGGGTTTATTGAGACTTACATTTCAGGTATACAGCAATGTACGAATATGAGCAAAACTTCAATTCAATCGTGCTAACAGTCAGAATGATAATTTCATAATGGCTCATAGAATAGTAGTGTCATAATAATCCCTCAAATGCACTTTTCATCACTATATAACATAAGTCTTGATTCTTCGCCCTAAGAGCTATTTCACGATTGGTTCAACTCCTGTTGGAGGATTTCCCACTTTACTTTTATGCTGACAAAATAAGATTATTATGCTGGCTGACCACCCAATAGTTTTTTCGCAATATTTAGATCATTAAATGCCCACATTCCTAAGAGAAACTCCAAACTGTGTATAAAACAATGTCGTATGATTTTTTGTCAAGTATTTTCGCGAAATTCAAAACCATCTCATTTGCTTTGTAATGCCATTCAACCTGCAGCTTTTTCTGCTTTTTACATCTGTCAAGTCTCTATTGTTCTGTAATAAAAAGAGTATGGAATTCGACGGATTATTACAAAGTGTGCTCGAAATTCATCAAGCTGGTATGCGAAAATTAATCATCTTTTACTTGGAAGTTTTAAAGGGATATTTGGCTGAGGATAAAACACAGTTTTTCTTTTGTTAATTAAACTTTATACTCAAGTTTGAAACGGGATTTAAACTCAATTAGGGGGAGTTTAATTTATATCGAAAATATTTTTAGAAGGGAACAATTTCATTTTTTATATTTTAGATATATCACATATTACTTACGGTACAAACATATTCAATTCAATTCAATTCAAACTTTTTATTTCCTCCGAATACGAAGAGTAAAAAAAGAAATAAATAAAAATAATAACCGCTAATCAACAGGGCATAAAATTATCTTAAACTATATAACAACAAATACGCAAAGGCCTTCAATCAAAATTACAACACAACTTAACACTTCATTCAATAGATAATAAATTAACAGTTCACAAATTAACACTTCATTCAAAAATTATATCAAATAAAATACATTAAGCTTCGTGCGCAGCTCTATATAAATTATGAGAAAAAACATTTAATTTGGATAAAAAATTCTTTTGCTTTTTCTCCAAAACATCAACTGGGTTTTTTATTTTATATACATTCATTAAAAAAAGCATTTGATTCAGTTTTAGAAAAGTGGCACAGTAACTTATAAAAATTAAAAAATTGGGTTTTTACATGATCAATATTACTATTTATAAAAAACTGTATAAGCTATTAAAAAAATAAATTTTGAGGAAAAGCGACTGTATTATATCCCCGAGCCAGTGATTTCCAAGAAAGAAGATAGCGAAGACAAATTACGACCCCGAAACTAGACGCTATTTTACTTTTAACTGCTTTAGAAATAGAAACACAGCATAGAGCTAAAGTTGGTCCATAAGGTACACCAAGATATAAAAAAGATTCCAAAGGTTTTAAAATACTATCATAAATACGGACAGAAATTTCTGAATTAACGAGATCATTAGCCTTAGGACCAAGAATTAAAATCAAATATCCAATCAAAATTTTTAGATAGCCATTTTGTTCAACATAGTTAAAAGTCTTGGAAATTAGGTCTTTGAGAATGATAACCCCCTCAGAGCCCTCAGGTAAAGGGTTGCAAGTTTTGCCCTGGGGGCATATAAGGTTTTTTATAGATATTGATGTTGTAAAAACTTCAAAAAGGGCTCATTTGATTGGAAATTTAATAGTCAAAAATTTCGATTGAATAGTCAAAAATGATTGGAAGAAAACTAACACCCCTCCCACGCCCACCCTTTCCCCAAAAACATCCAATTAAAATTCTTTTAAATGTTTTCACTTTCATAACTTTAAGAAATCAAAAATTAATTAAGATTTTAAGGAATAAATATCAGCATATGTATATTAAACTGACAATGCAATTTTTTCAGTAAAGTACAAATTATATTCTAGCTTTTAGAAAGCATAGGGTTTAGAATCCTACTCAGATTAATTTCTGGTCGTTTTGAGTTTGACTTATTTTAATTTCTTTTTGTTTTGGGTTTCATTTATTTATTGATACTGATTTGTGGTAATTGTATGCTTTGTAGATTATTTTATTCTATTTTTTTTCATTTTTTGTTTAATGGAGTTCTTTACTCTTTTTTTTTAAACTTATTTTGTGCAAAAAGTTTTTTGATTAATATATGTAATTAGTAAGTGATTAGCGTGTATTTAATGCGTGGATTTGTGCGTGGGTTAGGTACTCCTGAATGTTTTTTTTGTTTATTTGTATTTACTTTTGCTTGGTTTGCTTCGTTTCTGTTTGCTTTTTATTTGCTGTTTTTCTTTTGTCAGAGCTCGGTCCTTTTTTTTTCTTTTTTTTTTATTGTGACAGGTTTTCATTAAAGAAAAAATATGTAAACTAATGAACCAAACATTATTATATTTGTACATGTACTCTAGTTAGCACCATAAGGAAGATATATTTATATTTTTTGTTTTGTAAATAAAGTAGAAAGAAAAAGTTCATAAAATACCCATCAAAATGACGTAACCGATTTGTTGTGTGTGACGTGACTCACTCATAAAAGTCGAATGCCTTAGCTGCCTACGAACTTGCCTGAGCGAAGTGAGGGCCACCGAAAAGCTGGCAAAGCACGCTTTTTGCTAGACAAGGAGCTTGAGAAGATTTGAAAGGCTTTCAGGAAAAATCGAATCAAACGGAAAATCAACTGAACAAAGAACAGGCTTTGTGACAAATTTGCCATGGGAATTCTTGATCAAATAGTACACACCATGAGTGAAGCAGTGGTGCAAACAAAGCTAAGATGCAGGGAACGAAAAAAAGCAGGTTGATTGAATCTCTAGGAAAATTTTCAATTACACTAGAAACATTTATATTCTCTTCACCTCCAAAAGCATTCTTGTTGGGCCTACTCGTAACAAAACTTGCAGTTTAAGCATTTGTTAAAAGAAAATATATCTGGGATATTTTTGTTGAAAGAAATGTCACTTTAATCATGTAGTTTTTCGGCTATTTGAAAAATGTTATATCCAATTACCGAGGCGTAGCCTTTCCAAACTATTGTCCCTGGTTGATACTTTTTCCCATTACAAGTCATTACCTGTTCCCCCAAACCTTTAGCCTTTATTCCCATACGGCATTCTTACCATGTGGTGGTATCGACGTTTACTCCCTCCAAGACTATCCCAAGGGGTGGGACCGACAAGAAACTCATTCATGTTACCCTTAGATTTATACCCCATTTCTCTGTACCCTAATCGTTATTGCGAACCTTTGTATTTTATGTTACGGGCGATTTTAAACTATGCCACGGGGCAAGTCGTGTTCTAATTCAGTAGTGGGTTTCTTCCGCCGTTGAAGGTTAAGAGACTAGCTGAGCCAGAACCTCTTGATACCTGGTATTATCCCATATGCCAGAGCCCTATTTTTCGCTTTTTTCAAATGTAAATTGAAGAAATTGAGAAAATTACTTATTTAATCGTGCTAAAAGGCAATTATAAGTGATGACCCAGAACAAGCTGCGCCTAAGAACCTCCTCACTGTATCAGCACGATTATTTCCCGCTAATCTTGTGGATTCCTTTCTTCAAAATGCCAAAGCTGGTTTAGACGGGTAAACAGCTAGTGGCTCCAATGTCCAATCGTTCTACAGACACGTTGGATGACAGAGGATCCTGGACCAAGCTAATTGTATGGCAATAAAAGCTGTGGTCAAGCTGTTCTGTATTTGCAATGGAAATTGGCTAGAAAAGGAAGACTGAAAGACTACTGTATATTTTGAAGTTGGCGTATTGTGCCTTTTATGTGCATTGAGGTTCTAATCATTGCAACCTGGTGGCCACTCACCTTAAGAGGAAGATGTTCGGCCTCTGGCCCTAATTATCAGATAAGTGTCATATCCGTAAGTTTAATATTTACCCCTCTCTAAATGCGTTTAGACTCAATGCCTCACCCCTGGCCCTAACTTTTTTTTAACTGAGCGGTAAAAAAAGACGCGCTGGCTATGAGTAATCGCGCCGGCCAGACAGAAAATCTCCAACCATCATAGACGGTGGGATCATATGGATGGCCTTTCATTCGGCTGGCAGAGTAGCGCACGCAACCCCTGACGTCGCTAATCGGCTCAGAACCAATGGGTGGTATCTCGTGCTTTTTTAAATTCTTTGTTTTGTTTTTTTGGCGTCAGTTCTGTTTTGGCTTTGATTGAAATAGTAAGATTTCCTACCCTTTTTAGTGCCTATAATGTATTATCCTCGCCTAGAGCATAGGCTTTCACTGAGCTGTTAGGGAAGCCCGGTATAGGGATCAACCTCTCTGTTATTGATATTTCTTCTATGAGGAAAAATACATTTTGGAGAATATGGCTCGAATGT
This sequence comes from Artemia sp. Qi Xiang Cuo, assembly GCF_049724085.1. Taxonomy (NCBI): domain Eukaryota; kingdom Metazoa; phylum Arthropoda; class Branchiopoda; order Anostraca; family Artemiidae; genus Artemia; species Artemia sp. Qi Xiang Cuo. The sequence continues at coordinate 31,376,190 of NC_142804.1, read as the reverse complement.
CTTGAACCAGTTTGTTGAATATAAGGCCGCCATACGGTAATACCGGAGGTTTTTCTCTCCCACTCCAGCCCTGAGCGTGGGGGATTTGCAGTGGCGTGAGAATAGAGACGATCTGATCAGTTTCTTGGACATAAACCTTAAAGAATAATTTATTTAGGTTGTCTTACTTGGTTGGCCAAGGAGGCTACCTCAATACCTGTCTGACTCCTCCTTCAGCAATCTAATACAGGTGATATATTCGAAGTTGAAAATCCTCTTCCGATGGCCACTGGCTAGTGCTATCGTCTTCGTGTTGGAGTTCTTCGTCTGTTTAATTTTGTCAAGAGCTAAGACTATTCTTAGCAACGGCAAGAAAGACAGCCTCCCAAGTTCGTTCTGAGTAGTCTGGCTACATCTGAGATGCAACAGAAGTATGCTCTCGATATCTCTAACTGGTTTAGCTGCCTCCAAGTTCTGAACGACCCTGAAGTAGCATGGAGGTCTTTCAAAGATAACATACTCGATCCTGCTGGAAATACTATTGGCCGCAGCAGACACAAGAATAAACCTTGAAATATCCCAGGAGACTCTGTCCGTGATCGAGCTGCGCCGGAAGGCCTGCTTAGCAAAGAATATGCTAGAGTACAGACGACTCAATGGCCTGCGCAATAGCCTGGTGCACAGAGATAGGAAGACCTTTATCGACAAGAAAGCCAGTGATCTTGAAGTTGTTGCATGGAAAGGAGACACCAGCTCCCTGTACAAACACCTCCACGAGCTGACGAAAGGGAAGACTTCCACTGTGAGCCGTGTTTTGTCTGCTGACGGCAGCAGGCTGGATGACGATGCAGGCCAAATCTCTGCCTGGAGCAGTCGCTCAACGCTTCTGAATGCTGAGGCAGTTGCTCATCCCAACCCAGATCTGATTCAAGGATACATGGCCACACCCGAGGCTAGTTCCGACCTCGTATTGCAACCGTTTACCACCTCTGAGATTCGAAATGCTATAAAACGGTTAGATATCAATCGAGCCCCTGACGCCTGTGGTATTTCTGAAGAACTCCTCAAGTAAGGGGGTCCAACGATGATTCTGTGGCTCCAGCTAATCTTTTCAGCTGTATGGACGACGGAAAGCATACCGAACGACTGACGGGCTGGTATCATATTTCCGCTCTGGAAACGCAAGGGCAGCCGTCAAATCTGCTCCAACTATCGTGGGATCACGCTTTTCCCCGTTCCTGGTAAACTCTTCGCCATGCCACTCCTGGACAGGTGTTCTACCTTTTTGTGTAGAAAGAGAAGAGTCCAGCAAGCCGGGTTCATGTCCGGCAGATCGATGACGGAGCAAATTTTCACTATGCGCCAGTTGATCGAGAAGACGCGAGAGTTCCACCGAAAAGCGTACATCGCATTCGTGGACTTTAAGGTTGCCTTCGATTCTGTTGATCGCCGTTCACTTTGGATGAACCCGAGAACTACGGGCCTACCCTAGAAGTATTGCTCGCTTTTTGAAAAGCTGTATGACGATACAGAAATATGCATGCAAGTCAATGGAAGACGCAGTCCCACATTCTCGGTGAAGATTGGCGTCCGGCAAGGTTGCGCCGCCACTCCCGAGCTCTTCAACTAAGTCATAGACCATGTTATGAACAGTACGCCGAGTCGCCTTCAGTTCGGTCTTCAGTTTGGAGACCAGCTACTCTCTGATGCTGAGTTCGCCAACGACATAGCGCTAGTTGTGGACACCGTCGAAAAGGTCACCAAAGCTCTCTAGGTGCTCTCAGAAGAAGCCTCGAAAGTTGGAAGATGAACTGGCAGAAATCCAAAGTTATGCTCCTTGAACCCCTCCCCCCCACGTCCTGTTCTACCATAAAGGAAGTCAACATCGGAAGCAACCGAGTAGATGTGGTTGAAGACTTCACATACCTGGAATCTATTCTGTCGAGGGATGGCTTGATCAAAAAAGAGCTTACATCTCGAATAGCCAAAGCTTCGGCACTTGTTAGGAGGCTGAGCAGCTTCTGTCGAAAGCCAAACATAAGCCGCTTTACCAAAATGCGCATTTACAATGCGTCAGTCAGCACCGTGCTGCTGTATGGAGCGGAGACGTGGCCAGCTGCAAAATCTATCCTTAGCGCCGTCGATGTCGCACAGACGAAAAATCTCCGAAGAATCAAGGGATTTCACTGGACTAACTTCATTAGCAACCAAACCCTCCAGACCAGACCCTCGATCACGCGCGGCACAAACAGTACGCAAACCAGCGTACTGTTCGGTGGTACGGCCGCCCCCTTACATGTCACACGACGCCCCGGCACGGGTCGTATTCGACTTCGACCCCATCCTACACGGATGGAAGCAACCCAGAGGACGCCCTCCCCCCACTAGGTGGAAAGACAAAGCCGAGGAATTCCGTGCCCAAGCCCACATCCCGGTGGAAGAAGCTGCGAGCCTGGCAAGTGATAGGTCAACCAGGAGGCGCGTGGTCTCATCGTGCTCTACACTGGACCTCCGCGTAAGTCTAAGACTGTTCCTTTAAACGATGTTTTGCTTCTATGATTTCAGGCCTCGTTGTCCATTGGGTCTGAAGTTTAGTGTAATTGTTTTGAAGGCAGGTAGTTCATGTCACAAAACTTGCATTATTCCAAATTTCCTTAGACGGAAGGAACTCTCTTGTGTGTAGCTCTGTAAAAATATCATTTTGTTGTAGTCCATTGTACAGCACAATTAAATAACTAATATTTAAAGTACTAACCACCTTTGATTAATATCTATGCCTAAACTTAAGGAGAAAGAGGAGGTGAAGTGTCTTGAGATCAATCTAAGAATGTGGACCTAAAAGCCTACATCTATGTAGTCACTTACTTATCTATGTTGACACTTATGCTTCCGCAGCTACTATACATTCATTGGTTTGAAGGTTTTTTCCTTTTTTTTCGACTATGTCTTTCATTTATGCTTTTTTATTCGTTTTGTCGACTGTAAGTAAGTTGTTGAATGTCGTGCATCATCTTGTTTTGGATCATACCAATGCGTATACATAATTCTGTCCTGCAAGAATTTATCTTGCAAAATTATTGATACTTTAATTTTAAAAAGCTCCAAAGGCCCTATTAAACACGCTAAAAGAATGTTTATCAATTAGGGTATATGACTCCAAGGAAGAGTGTCTGAAACAGCAAGAAACTAAAATAAATCCAAAATGGAATGAACAAAATATACAATGGTTGCTACCAATAAAACCTGGCTGCAAGAAATTCTTGTTCTATCTTTTTCGTTTCTTATTATTTCTGTTTCCGTTTCATGGAGTCCATCCGCGCGCCAAAGACCTTCTGTTTTATTTATTGTCTTATTTTTCGTACAAATCTAATAAAAAGTGTGTTTGCTTTTTCTGTTCCATGGTGAAAATTTAATCACGGTTTCTTGACTTGCAGTTGTTTCACAAGTTAATTTTTTATTTGCCAAGCATGTATAGAGCTTTTACTGAGCAAGTATATATCAATAAAGGAAGGATTAACCATCTCAATACATAGTCAAGATTTATTAGGTCGTTCTTTAGGTTGGTACAAAAAATGGTTCTGCTCTTAGTAAGTGTCTAGCACTATCCAGGTCTAGGGCCTTTGGACTTAAGCTATGTGGCAAACTAAACAATTTGGCACTATGGATTTGTTAACACTGACGTTCAGTAGTTAGTAATGTTTCTTCTTTTTTTAAAGTTAAACTTAATTTGTACTATAATTGATTTATTTTTTTGCAGTGAAGGAGTTGAAGTTAGTGTTGTTTATTATAGAGCTGGCTACGAACCAGATCACTACTCTTGTGACTCTGATTGGGAAAGCAGATTGCTAATAGAACGTTCAAACGCTATAAAGTGTCCAAGGTGAGGTATTCAGTGTTTTTTAATTATTTTTTATTAAACTAACAAACAACGGAGTTTTTGCGAAAAGGTTTAAGAACGAATTTAAGATGGACAGAAATTTCCTCATACAAGATGCAGAATCTTGAACAAGCAGAAACTACAATAAATGACAGAAATAGAACCTAAAAATAACATAAATTGCCATGGACCATGGGGGAAAACTTAAAATGAAAGTAAAACATCACAAGTAAGGGTGGTGCTGCTGCCCCTTTTACCCTCTAAAAGCGAGTGTCATTTGTTCTTTACTGGAAACTAAATGAATTGCTCAATTTCAAAATGTTGTTCCGCAAGCTTTATTTTTTTGTATCTTTTTCAGTAATGACACTATAACACACTGCTAATTTTTAAGTTCACTATGCACAATTATAACTCATAAGCACAATTACTATGGGACATGAAGACAAACTCAAAAGGGACGCAGATTGCCGCAAATAAGGGCAGTGTTGCCGACAGTTATTTCCCAAAAACCTAGAGTCTCATTTGATCCTTACAGAGAACAAGATGTATTTCTTTTTAACAGTTTCGATTCATTATAAAACTACAAAACTAAATGTTGCCTAAACTTCCGAGAATTACTCTCCAATGTCAAAATACATATGACAATCAATTCAGTTTTCTTAACCCAACATGAAATATCTGTACTTACTTACTTACTTAAGTCCTATACATCCTCGTGGGACGTCTTGGGGCCACTCCTTCCAGAATCTAATGAACTAGAGCTCGATATGCTGTTCTGTCAAGTGCAGTTCGGGATAGTTGGGCAATGTGTTGTCGGTCGAAGTTTTCGATTCACCTTTTGCACGGTCTTCCCCGTGGTCGAAGTCCTTCAATTGTCCCTTCAAGTGCGATCTTGGGCAGGCGTTCGGGATTCATTCGCTTTACATGGCCGAACCAGCTCAGCTGCTGTTTTCGGATTTTGTTCAGGGTAGTATCTTGCGACTTCAGTCTTCTTCGGAATTCTTTGTTTGTGACATGATCAGTATATCTGATCTTGGCTATCCGGCGCAGACATCTCATTTCGAACGCAAGGAGGTTGCACTCTTTTTCAGCTTTAAATGTCCATGTTTCACACCCATACAGAGCAATGAATATGATCAGACTTTTGAATAGATGCACTTTCAGATGGTTCGAAAGGTGGCTAGATTTCCGGATCTTTGATAGTCCTTTGAAGCTAGAGCTTGCAAGACCGAGGTGGCGTTTAATGTTGACAGTTTGGCAGTTGTCATCCATCAAAAGACTGCCGAGGTAAAGGAATTGATCGACTGTTTCCAATTGTTCACCGTCTATTACTATCGGGGGGGGGAGGGGTTCCTTGAAGGACTCTGGAAAGTTGTTGGAAATTCTCCAGAGAGTCCACCAGTGGTCAGTATTTGACTTTTAAATTGGTTGTACATGTCCTCAGTGATTCTGATTATTTCATCTGGGACACTGTAGTGTCTTAGAATATGTCACAAGCCTTTCCTCCATATTAGGTCAAAGGCCAGGCGGAAGTCAATAAAGAGCTGATAGAGGTCTCTGTTAAATTCGATAAACCGTTTCATCAGTTGACACACAGTAACGATTTGGTAAATAGTTGATCGTCCCGATCGAAAGCTAGCTTGGTACTTGCCAAGAACAGAGGCGGTGATTGCTTGAATTCTGCGGAGCATGATCTTGGTCAGGATTCTGGTTTGGTGGCTTGTGAGGCTGATGGGCCGGTAGTTGTCACATTCTATCTTCAAGCCTTTTTTGTGTATTGGGAATATTGTTGCCTTGCACCGCTGCTGGGCGTGTCCATTAGATCAGGTGGCTGATACAAGACTGTGGTATAGGTCGACAACATCTTCTGAACCAATACTTATCAGTTCAGCAGTGACACCGTCAGGCCCCGGAGCTTTGCCTCGCTTTAGGGATTCTATGACCGCTTTGGTCTCGCTTCTAAGTGGAGATGGAGGGGGGTCTCGATCTATGATAGGGAAGGAGTTTAGGACATATGGGTTGGTCATTACTTCAGAGTCCAGTTTCTCCTCAAAGTATTCCTTCCATCGTTCGAGCTTCATCTTGGCATCATTGATGTCGTTCCCCTGCTTGTCTAAAATTACGGGTGTTGAGGGATCTCTTTTGGAGGATAGCTCGCTGACTGTTTTGATGAGCTTGTGGCTGTTGCCTTTCATGAACTGGGTTTCACATTCCTTGCACTTTTTGACGATATGGTTGCGGAATGCCCTCCAGATTTCACGCTCAACTTTCCGTTTGAGATGTTCGTAGGTATCTCGGTTGTTTCGGTCAGATTTGTTGTTATCTAGGCATTTCTGGTCACATAATCAAATTATTTCATCAGAGATTCAAGGCTTTTCGTCTTTGGCTTTTCTACCAAGAATTTCACTTGCAGTTTTGAGTAATGCAAAGTTAGCATGTTCAGCCAAGCCATCGATCTCTTCGGGAGTTGCGAGTGAAGTGGACGTACTCAGGATGTCACGGAATTTTGTAGACAGGCTAGAGTTGTATATGGCTTTTTTGGTGGGGTTTCGGAGGAGTTCCATTCAGAATCTTGGGATTTTTGTGGTTTTTGGGAGACATTTTAACCTCAGCTTCAGTTTGGACATCAAGAGTGTGTGGTCTGAGTCAAAATCTCCACCGGGGAGTGAGACAGTGTCCGTTACAGATGACTTCCAACGTTTAGATATCAGGACGTAGTCGGTCATATTTTCGGTGACTCCATCAGGGGACCTCCATGTTACCTTTCGGCGGTGTCTGTGCTTAAAGGCGGTATTGATGATATAGAGTTCATTATCCCTGCAGAAGTCAATAAGCCGTTGTCCCCTTGCATTAAGACGGCCCTGTCCGTGTGGGTCCATGATATCTTCTCGACCAGCATGGCAACTGCCAACTATCGCATTAAAGTCGCCCAACACGATAAATATATCAATTTTGGGGATCTGGTCAGTGACTCTTTGTAGCTGGAAGCAGAATTGGTCACACTCCTCTTCACTTCGGGCTGAATCTAGATGAGATATACATTTATTAAAAAAGAAAACAAACAATATTCGCCTTTCGCTTGCCAGGAAAGGCAATAAGCGTGAAAGGGCGAGGTTATCACTCTCAGCTAATTAAAACCACATTCATACCGACCTACTCAACACACAAGAAACTCAACGAAGGAATAAAGGAAAAAAAGAGAAAGGAGAAAAGACAAGAAGAAGATAGAAAAAAAAAGAATAACAGAAAAGAAAATCGGGGAAATACCTTAAATAGAATGACAACCTGGAGCGGGCTTGACACCAAATTCACTCACGAGATAAAACAAACTTTTTTGCCCGTGACTTGAAAGCCGGAAGACTAGGCGCATTTTTACACACTCGGGTAATATATTCCAAGCATGGGCACCATAATGGCGAATCACAAAAGATGCCCGAATGATGCTCCTAAACTCATGAGTTAAATTATCAGCTTTTCTTTTATTATGATCATGACGATGGGGCATATATCTGGACGACTGAGAGATTTTTGATGGGCTCTTTCAGGTGAATGGTCGCTATTCTCTCCGATACAGGAGTGAAGTTCATTAATGACCTTTTGGCGGCCGGAGAGGATGAAGCCGACACCCTGCCGATGAACACCATCAGTACGTCCCGACAGTAGGAAAGTGGGTTCCAAGGATGTTTTCATCTCCGATTCGAGGAAGGTACGTTTCAGACATACCGACTATATCCCACTTGTATCTATCAATCTCTTTCGACACAGAGATCAATTTTGCCAGGTTTAGCTTAAGTCCGGGTATTTAGTGTACCAATATTGAGAGTGTTTTTTGCCGATATTAAACTCTTATCCCGTCGTGGGAGTCGTCCTAGGCCTATGATTGTCGTCGGTTTACCAGTACGCGGTATCAAATTCATCATCATTATTTACATTCCTTATTAGCGTCAAATCGCAAAGGTCGCCGGTTTCCCCGGACGCGGTAGCACTTCTACTTTGATCTTTTCAGTCTGTGTTCATATTTTGAAAAGATATGGTTTCTTGGCTGATTCATTGACGGCGGCAAGCCACTCCTCTCCGTCAACTTGCAGATGCCGTTGTCAATTCTGGATCTTCCGCCCTTTCGCAGTTGTCCTCCTGGAGAGGAACCTCCCACGATGGTATCCTGCAGTACCATACAATTTAACCCATTGCTGGAAGAAGGTTCGCAACTAGCGGGACGTGTCCACATGCTGGTGGGCCCTGCTTCTGCGTCAGAGGGGCCTTCTTCCTCCTCCGCCTGTATTTATGACCCCCGGGCGAAGTACCCCAGTTTCAATTACGGACCCCGAGGGGCTAGGTCCCCCTTGGTCTGTGCCTCCATTTATGGAGATACCCTACATATCTGTAGGACGTTCCCCTATCCGTCACCTGGGGACGCGCTGAGTGGCCTGGGGAGGGCCCCTACTGAGAAGATGACTCAGTAGATTCTCAGAAATTTCTTTCTTTAAAGATCTTTCTTATCTTCTTTCTATAGAAATGTAAATAATAGTTTTCTGGACTAACTTTCTTCTACATTATAAAGGAAATAGCAGAGTCAGGTGATGAAAATTTACTGGGATTAGCTCAAATATCGATTCTGGAATAGCTTATCTATTTTCTTTAAAAAATCAAATAATGTTTGTGCGGCAATGATTTATTGTTCGTTTTAAGTTGGCTTTTATTTAGGTCTATTTCGCGTACTATGAAGCGTCTGCTTTGAAAAGGGTTATTTGTATAATTCAATGCCATGGGCTTTAGAGTTGCAACCATCGTGTCTCCCTTGGACGCACAATTGTTTCCTCTTTCGTCCATTTTGATTAAAAAAGTTTTATTAAAGTTTATGTGATGCTCTGTGGGGACACATAGGGTGGATGAGTACCTCGGCGGATTTTTTCTCTAAAAAAGGGCACTAGGATCCATAATTTTTGATCAAATGAGCTCTTTACCGAATATCTGTTTTACATCATCTGTTGTAAATGATCAGATCAGGAGGATATAAAATCAAGGGAGACCCATCTTAACTAAGCCTAAGCTATTGTATAACCCATGATAAATTAATTTCAAGTGATCATTCAAATTTTAGACAATAACTAAACGGTTTGCATTACTCGTTTGGCTTTTTTCCTACTCTAGTGCAGTGGCTTTCAGATTTTGTTGTGTGGCTCCCAGAAAATGGGCCTGAAGATGTCCTATTAGAGCTTCAAACACATATACACACCCCTAAAAATCCTTTCATTGTTCCTTAAAAGTATGTATGTGTCTTTTTGACCACGCAAATAAAGATTTCAAAATGTTGTGTTTAAAAACCGTGATTTAACATAGACTGCTCGTATGATCAAGGTTGATTGGATGGCGGTGGTATGTTGTCATTTATTTTGTTAGCTGATGAAATATTTATTGTCATTTATTTATTGTCATTTTCTTGTTAATAGTATCAGTTTACATTTGGCTGGGACCAAGAAAGTACAGCAGGAATTGGCTCGACCTGGCGTTTTAGAAAGGTATCTACATGACGCTAATATTATAAAAGAAATGCAAGAAACTTTTGTTGGAATTTACTCCCTGGACCTCGTAAGTTGTTTCTTCGTCTTCTTTGAATAAATAGAGCAGAGACAAATTTGTTAGAAGACTAGAATGCAAAAAGCTATAAAAAAAAGTCGATCTTGCAGTTTTTTCTTCTTTTTTTTATGATAATTAGAATAAAAAGCCATTCAGGGGAATTGAAAGCAACGCCAGGCTAGCTTGGGAGGTCAAGGTCTTATACAGGAAGAATTTTTAGATTTTATTATGTGACGTTATATTCTCAAAATTAATGCGCTTCCTCATAGCATTGCATAGGTGCATACTATCCTTTAAGGTGTGACCGACTCCCACCTCAAAATATAATTTTGAAAGCTTTACATTCTCTCGCGTCAAAAATTGCATTTTAAGGTGAAATGCCTAAATTCTTTGGGGTAGGGAGATAATTTGCTCCTTTACCCCCTCCCTCCTTAGTTTGGAGAAATATATACGTTAAAAGAGGGATATGATGCTATGGAAGCATTTCTTTTACTGGATAAAATTTCATTCTGTCGCTTTACAAAAAAAGACACTCGGGTTCCACCCATTTTGAGACATGATTTTCGTTCTTTTTCTTTTTTTTTTCTTTAAAAGAATGTTTTATTTCCGAAAAAGTACACCACGGGTTTTCGAGTTCGACATGAGCAACCAATGATGTCTTTTTTAAGTCTGAACTGCATTTGAAGAATTTTTTGCTTTTAAAAAAGAATTATTAAAGTCAAATTGTGTATTTATTGTAGATTGTCTCAATAAGTAACGGCTAGAGCCGAGTCTTCAGTAAAAAAAGCGTTGGGGCAGAGTCCTATCAAATATGTTGAAAGTTTTCTTTTCTGATCGGCGTGAAACTTATATCTGAAAACCTCTAAGCCAAGAGGTTAGAGGACCCCACTTAACAAGAAAAAAGAATTGGAAATAAGTATATTGGCTCGTCAGAAAATCGGGCCAAAAAATCTTTTTTTTTTTACCGGGTTGAAACTTGCGCTGTTAAGCTCCTTGGCGAAAGAACCATAATGTAAAGAAAAATATGTCAGGCCACATAGGTGTCCAAAAAGACCAAGAAACCTTGTTTTCTCAAATGCAGGTTTGGAAAACCACTAAAAACTTGTTACGACTGGCTGCTAAAGTTACTATAGACAGGAATATGAGAACCTTATTGAAGAGAAAACATTTGGTAAAAGTTAAGCTATGTTGATCCGTGAGGTTAGGTTATTCGGTATAGTGTATGGTGTGTATGTTCAAATATAATTTGTCCTTGAAATTGGCTTTAATTAGAACTGCTTAAATGAGAGTTTTAAATTCTCCATTAATGAAAAAAAACGTAAGTTCAGACCGTGATAATAAAAGCAGGATTTATTCTTGACTTCGACATCAATCCAGTCTTCAGCTATTGGAAAAAAAGGCTACACGCTAAATAATCGAGAGAGATTTGTTCAAAGAAAGTAAATATAATTTATAAAGACGAAAAATTGACACTAATTTGGCTACATTGGTTCACGACGTCTAAAAATGGACCTAAAATGCAGGGGTCGGCCGCAACGAGATGCGCAAGAAAAGTGACTTTAGTGCCTTTTCAGAGGCATTCAGAACAGATGCACAGGGACTACACAAGTCCTAGTCACTGTTTTTTTCTTATATTTTGTCTCCAAGAGAGTCCTCCAGTTTGGCTGTGGATGAGGAGGGTCCAAATCCAATATTATTTAGAATATAATCAAACAGTTTGTCGTAACGAACTGTAACTAAGAAGCGACCCGACTCAATAGTAACCGAAACTCTAAAAAAACGGAATTTTGATACCAATAGATACATCAAAAGAATAATATTTTTATGCTGATTTCAAATATATATCTTACCGATAATAAGTTATGCGCCTGAGAAAATTTGCCTTATTTTGGAAAAAAGGGGGAAACACCCTCTAAAAGTCATAGAACTTAATTGAAAACCATACCATCAGATTCAGCGTATCAGAGAACCCTGCTATAGAAGTTTCAAGCTCCTATTTCCAAAAATGTGGAATTTTGTATTTTTTGTCAGAAGAAAGATCACTGATGCGTGTTTATCTGTTTGTTTTTTTTTCCCAGGGGGATTGTATCGACCCAGGGGTCCTAGAATATCGCGGGACGGCTCATTCGAACGGAAATTAAAAGTTCTAGGGCCATTTTTAAGTGACCAAAAAAATGGAGGGCAACTAGGCCCCCTCCCACGCTCATATTTTTCTCAAAGTCTTCCGATCAAAATTTTGAGATAGCCATTTTGTTCAGCATGGTCGAAAAATACAATAAATATGTCTTTGTGGATGACTTAATCCCCCACAGTCCATGGGGGAAGGTCTGCAAGTTATGAACTTTACCCAATGTTTAAATATAGAATTGGTTATTGGGAAGTATACAGAAGTTTTCAGGGGGAATTTTTTTTGGTAGTTGGGGGCTGGGGGTCGGTCGGGTGTTACATGGGAGAATCTTTCCATGGAGGAAGTTTTCATGGGGGAAGGGACATTGCTATGAAGGGGGTGCCGGATTTCCCAGCATTATTTAAAAAAAAGATCAAAATTAAATAATAAAAAAAAACAATTTTTTCAACAGAAATTAAGGAGCAACATCAAAATTTAAAACGAACAGAAATTAATATGTATATGATTAGGTTCGCTCCCTAGTCATTACCTCGCTCTGTACGCTAAAATTTTTTTTGTACTTTCATCAGACCTATTTATTCTAATTAACGGCCTTTTGTGATTAAGGGGTCATTCTTAACAAAATTGGAACAAAACTTGAAGTTAGCGTAAAGAGCGAGGTATTGACTAGGAGGCGAACCCCCTAATATACGTAATAAAAATATACGAATATGGAACTTCGTTACGTAAGTTAATTAGTAAGATACGTCTGAGCAAAATTTCGAGAAAGCCATTTAGCAAAAAGAAAGTAAAATTAATATAAAAATTTTGTTTTAACTATTCATGTACGGTGAGCCAAAATCAAAGCTGCATTAACTCAAAAACTTTCAGAAATTAAATAAAAAAAACAATTTTTTTTAAACTGAAAGCAAGGAGTGACATTAAAACTTAAAACAAACAAAAATTATTCCGTATATAAAAGGGGCTGCCCCCTCCTCAACCCCTCGCTCTTTACGCGAAAGTTTGACTCTGCCTCACAACTTTGTTTTTGTAAAACAATAAAAAAACTATCGTAAAGAGCGAGGGGTTGAGGAGGGGGCAGCCCCTTTCATATACGGAATAATTTCTGTTCGTTTTAAGTTTTAATGTCGCTCCTTGCTTTCAGTTAAAAAAAACTTGTTTTTTTTTATTTAATCCGATTTAAGAGTGGTAACTGTTAGCCACATCCAACAAAACAGTGTTTAGGAGTTACGAAAATGAGCTTTCAGGATTTTCAAAAACAAGAGCCTGAAATCCCTCGAAAATGGGTCTGATTCAAATATAGTACAACTGATTATCCATGGCTAGAAACCTGGAAATCTGAGTTTGCAGTCCCCCCCCCCCTGCATTTCAAAAGTCAACATAGAAATACGTATATAATTTATTCTACAATATAAAAAATTTTCTTTGTCCATAAAACTATTTCTTAAAAGCCAGTTTGACAATTTTCGGCAATTGAACACTGACGGATCTGGAGGGCAAAATTACGGGGAGGGGGGGGGGACTGGAAAACAATTAACAATTTTCGTGTATCTTTCGTCCATTTTACGACTGAAGAATTTTGGGGTCAATAAAAGGGCGGGGTCAATAGAAATTTTGGTACTTGTGTGTTATGCGCCACTCACTCAAGTTTACGCTATGTGTAAAACTCGAAAACAAACCGATTTCTTAGTTAGCTTCTTTCAGCTTAGCGCGAGACAAGACAAAGACAAGTGACAGAATAGACGGGAAATATATAATTTGGGCTATATATTTGCACATAGGGGGGGGAGTATTTGGACAGTTTGGATTCAATAAACAATTCTTACTTCATAAAATGCAGAATAATTGTACCTAACACATTTTGCATGCAGACCCGCTATACCATAGCGCCCCCCCCCTAATGTGCAAATATATAGCCTAATTTGTTTCTAAAGCAACGAAGAAACCGGTTTGTTCTCGAGTCATCGTAAACTTGATTTAGTGGCGTGTAATACACAAGTACCGGCATTTTTCATGGAGAGAGAGAGTCGGATTTTTCGGTATTATTTAAAAACAATCAGAAATTAAATTAAAAAAAAACAAGTTTTTCAACTCAAAGTAAGAAGCAACAGCCTCCTCCTCAAGACCTCGCTCTTTGCGCTAAAGTTTTTTTTTGTATAGAATTTTAAAACAAAACTTATTGTTCTAATTAAACAGCCATTTGTTTTTCAGGAATCGTTTGTAAAGAATTAGGACGAAAAGTAAAAACATTAGCATAAAGAGCAAGGTCTTGTGGTAGGGACAACTTCTTTCATATACGTAATAATTTCTGTTCGTTTTAAGTTTCGATGTTGCTCCTTACTTTCAGTTGAAATTTTTTTTTTTTTCATTTAATTCCTGATCGTTTTTAAATAATACCGGGAAATCTGGCTCTCTCTCTCTCTCTCTATGAAAAATTACGGTACTTGTGTATTATACGCCACTCACTCAAGTTTATGATGTGTAAAACTCGAGAACAAACCGGTTTTTTCGTAAGTTTTTTCTTTACTTTAGAAACAAAATTGGGCTACAGATTTGTACATTACGGGGGGGGGGTAATGTATAGTGGTTCTGCATGCAAAATGTGTTAGGTACAATTATTCTGCATATTATGAACTAAGAATTGTTTTTCTGACTTCAAACTGTCCAAATACTTCCCCCCCCCTATGTACAAATATATAGCCCGAATTATATATTTCCCATCTGTTCTGTTGCTTGTCTTTGTCTTGTCTCGCGCTAAGCTGAAAGAAACTGACGAAGAAACCGGTTTGTTTTCGAATTTTACACACAGCGTAAACTTGAGTGAGTGGTGCTTAATGCACAAGTGACTTTAGGGACAATTTCAAAGAAAAAGCGACAGGGCAAAATAAAAGTGACAAAAAGTGTTTTAGTGACTGTGGCCGACCCCTGAAAATGTGTTTCTTCACTGAAGGGCTTCAAACTTCAATGAAGACTCTATTATTGAAAATACTTTGTTGGTGACCCCAAAATAAGCAGGATGTTTTTTTTCTTTTTTTTTTGCATCTGGTAAGCTTGCAACTTACTGGGCACATACATTGGGCAAAATGAACCTTTGAGGTAAAATGCTTTGAAAAAAAATTAGGCTGCATCGACCCGTGGCACTCCAAAAATTGGCCGAATGTTTTTTCTGATCGGCCTGAGACTTTTGGGGTAAGTAGACAGGAACAAGCGGATTTTAATGACAACAACGCGTTTTGAAAGAAACATGACATCTGACCTTTTTTTAGGCAATTTTTTTTATAAATGACCTTCACAGCCATTTATTTGTATTTGAAAAATAGCATTTTATTACAGACTGAGGAGGGTGATTTGGCAGCAGCAATGGCGATCAAGAATCCTGAAAGATATGTTTTAAAACCACAACGGGAAGGTGGAGGAAATAATGTTTATGGCAAAGATGTAAGTATAAATTTAATTTATGCTGACAGGCTTCGTAGTTGCTCTTTCAATACGCCTAACTGTTTTCAATGCTCAAATTTAAATAAGATTCATTAATATGTTAAATAGCACTGCCGTAATTCTTCTAGTTATTTTTCCTTTGTCTTATTCAGTTTTAATTCTTTTCTCTTTATTTTTCGTCTTCGATTGGGGATTCATAGTTGACCCTGTGTTAAAAATTGCACAAACGCAAGAAATTATATTTCTTCTGTGATATAGCCAGGATTCCAGTTCTTGAAGTGCCTACACCATTGGGAGTGAAGGGAAGTTTAACTATTGAAACAATCTATTTTTATTTCTTTTTTTATTTATTTTTATTCACATTTCAAGGCGAGTCTTAACTTCCAAAACCGAAAATAAACTCAGCGTAAGGTCTTGCCTGTTATGATCATAATAGACTTCATTTTTTTTTTTTTCGAATCTGGTCATATAGAATACATAGTCCTAGAAAGTTGTAGCAGCTCTCATTTGAATGCAAAATATGTTTTTTTTTTGGCTCTTTGCGAGCTAAAATATATTGAGGAATAACTTAACGCCCCTTCGACGTCTCATGTATCTCCTGGCGCCGCTACAGCCCTGCATGACATCAGGTTAAAATTCTGAAACCGTCGTTTTAGCCAAAACAGCAACAAGGACTAAAAATGTGCCTCAGGAAGTGACGTAATCTGTACAGCTCCAGTCGCAAGAGTCCCAAATTATGCCAATAGCCCATTTAAAATACATTCTTCATATGTATATTTTATTAGAAATGTGGACATTCTATACCTCGTTGAGTTCCAGTACTGAAATAAAGGACAGGGGTAATTAGAGAGCATCGAGTCCCTTGCTGCAACCCCTCACCCTTTGACATCTGATAAGAAAATTTGAGATTGGTATTTCAGTATCATTAAAAAACGGAAGGCCACATTGCGGCTTGTCTAAAGTAGGATCGTGGACGGATTTTTAATGTGTAGGATCGTAGGGCAACAAGGTGGTGTAGAACTGTTGCAAAAATGAATCAAGACCTGACTTCTTGCAAAATTGAGCCGGCAAGCCCAATCTGCGAGCTTACTCGGTGCAAAAATCAACTAGATCCTTACTTGGTGTCAAAAGAGCTAAGGCTTAACACAGTGAAAAACAAACGAAGGCTCAGCTATGAATTTGGTGACGAGGTGCAAAAACGAGCAAAGTCTTAACTTGTTGCAAACCAAGCTAAGTTCTGAGTCTGCAAGACAGACTAAGTCTGTCCTCGGTGAAAAATAACCTAAGTCGAAAATGCTTAATTTTTGTGACGTGGTACGGAACAAGCGCTACGTCATCCTGAAAAGTCCTAACTCATTGAGAACCGAGCAAATTGAAGTTGTGGGGTAACTATAGAAAAAAAAGCTAGTTTAGGCTAGTTTGAATACGTGTTTAGTGTTATTGTTTCTTTTTCTTTATACCCAGTAGTATAACTTTGTTTTTCTCTATGGGAAATAAAAGCTATTCAAATATTTATATCCTATGCCCAGGTCCATTTGAAATTTTGATTGTCACATTGCTACAGTCACGGCGAAATATGCCAAAAAAATCTACACCGCTTGTTCTCTTCGGACCAGGTGCAAGCAGGCTTCTAAGTTCCAAAAGCCGAAAATTCTTCCAACTATTTTGAAGCCTGGTTATTCTTGAAATATAAAGTTCAGTGGTCTAACATCTCATAGGGTAAGCTTCCTTGGTTATAAGTACCTGCTTACCTGATTTCAAATGAATCTGCAGATTATTTCCATTCCTTTCCGACAAGCTATTGTAGAAGTCATCAATCCGTGGCGATTAATGCTTGGCTGATAAATCGAATATTTTTCTAGTTCTAACCCAGTTCTACTACACTATAGTCTTTCGTCTCTTGGTTTGGTGGATTTGCTGCCCCTGACTTCACTCAAAGGATGTCTATCAGCTGTCTGCGTACGTCCTTATTATTGCAATTTCTTATGCATCTGCTGTATCATTATCGGTATTAAGAGGCTTGCGATCCTCTAAACTTCCTATCCCCTCACACCCCCCCCCTGGACACCAACAACTCCATTTATTAATTGATAATTTTGCAAAGGTTGCGTCTTTATCTTAACGCAAAAACTTGTTTTAGCTTAAGCAAGAATTGAAGTAAGAATAGAATAATGATTTAATTTGCATCTAGTGCTAAAATAATTGCCTAGCAAGTGTTTAAAAATTATTTTCATTGATGCTTTTAAGATTTTATTCGAAGAAAGCAGTTCTAATAAAAAAGAATTCTTTTTTTTGAAGACATTGTCTAAACTCGATTTTATTTAAATACACCGATACAGAAATCGTTTTTTTTTTTAAATAACCTATACAGGTTTTTGTTTAGACACATTAACTATTGCAACAGCTCTAAAAATGAAAAGAATTTTTTCTATATATAATAAGACATTTTTGTTTACGAATGTTCCTAAAGGATGGAGGCTAGAGCCACTTCTGCACCTTAGGAGACCAGACATCATACAAATATTTTCAGCCCGTTTGATTGAAAATTCCACTTCGTATCCCTTTCAAATTTTTCAGTCTAGCGATATTAAAAATTGTTGCACGAAAATTACCGCTGATCAAAAATTTCTTCATAATTGAAATATTTTCCTAAAATTCAAATATGTATCCAATAATTTAGCTCGTAAGCAGAAAGCCTAAAAAAACTACAGTTATTTCTTCAGTAAACGCGTAATAAAACAATGTTAATAAAACGACGAATTGGAAATAATTTTAAAAAGCTTTCCACAAAAAGATGTTTAAAATAAAAGTAAAGAGCAATTATTGGAACCTATAAAAAGCAGATTACTGTGAATGAATAAATAAAACCTAAAGAATGTAGAAAGCTGGTTGATTGTCAAAGTTACGTTTCATTAAAATCACTCACAATAACACACACAGCAATGAAAATGTTCGGCCGTTTTGTCGCGCTGCCTAAGTAAAGAATATATCAAAAGACTTGGCTTTTTATTCTGATTTTAAATATATAAATTTCATTAAGTTTAGAGATGTATATGTACCTTATATTTAAACATAAATTAGATATGTATATGTACAGGTAATAGAAAACTGTGTGATTTAAACAAAAACATTTTTTCTTTTCCTACTTTGTTAGATAACTCACTCTAAGGTTTTTAAGCTGTAAGGTTGCTCAGTAGCTCAAAACTTTGGCGAGCATTACTAGAGTCTAGCCCATTGGAGGTTTGAAATAAAAATACAGAGTGACTGCAAACTATTTTCTTCCTTTTCACTCCATTTCTACCAAATGTATAGAAAAATCAGTTGGATGACAAAACTAAACTTAAGCATTAGTTTTCTTGTCTTTATTATATAATTTGGTCTTTGTTTTTCTTAGAAAAATATAGTTCTTTAATCAAACCCGTCGTTGTACAACCAGGCTTCACATCTTTTGAAACAAGTATACAATAACACCAAAATTGTACTCATGAAGAATTTCGTTGTTCAATTAGCCTTTTTAATTGTTCAAAATGTGTTTGGTGCACTCTCGTAGCTAAACAATTAAGATGCCGCTTTTTGTTCTTCTTTTTCAATGATTAATCTTTTCTTTATTTTTTTTTTTTTGTTTTTTTTTTATGACGAATGACCTTTTATTTTATTTTTTCATGCAGGTTGCATCAACTCTGCGTAAGCTTTGCTGTTTGAAAGAAAGAGCAGCGTATATTTTGATGGAATTAATAAAAGCCCCAGCAAGAAAAAATGTCATGCTCAGACCAGAAAGTGATAAACCAATTGTTGGTCCTATGGTGTCAGAACTTGGTGTATATGGAGTCATTATCGGGTAATTCTTTGTTTTTCTCTCTCTTCCTCTGTTTCTCTCTCTTATTTTTTTCTCTCTCTCTCTCCCCTTTCTTTCTTCTGCATTCTTTTTTTTTTCTCGTCAATGACTAAGAAATAGGAATAGATTAAGTTAATATTTTACATATCGTCCCCTGAGAGCGGTTTTGTCGTAACTAAGGTTTTCAAAATTCTGATAAAAACGACTTTGAAAATTTCACCTTTTCCTGGAACTTACACGGTACAACCGATTTTCTTCGCAAATACATAAAAAAAAGAGAAAAAATAACAAGGAAGGTCTCCCCAATATGAGATGGAAAAGGTAATGTTTTCATTGTCGAAACTTGAAATGAAATACAGATACGACAATCCGCCCTTAACGAAATGGGAGTAAACTTAGATACGATAAAATGGTGTGGGCTGCCTATTTTTTTCACCATGAAGATACGACAAACGAGTTCTCATGCAGCAATACTATTTGAAAAAGTATAAAAATTACAAAAAACGTCAGAAACGTTTATTTCTTGTTGAGTGAGCCGGCCGCCGTTTTGCTTGAGTGGAATCCTCCTCTGGACAGGGATCTCGCGTAGACGGAGAGGCTTCCAAACGTTCAGCATCCCCCTTGGCCTTGTAGTACTGTTCAATCTTGGTTTCAAAATACTCCTTGTCTTGGTTGGGGATGAACTTCAAGAGATACTTGACATCTTTGATTTTGGCCTCAGGTAGATCAATCTTTTTGCCACAAAGTTTGGGCAAAACAAGACGTTCAACAACACGGACAGCCGAAGTGTTGGGACACTTTTTAACCGAAGTACATTCTTGTGATATAGTAGCCATTTGCAAGTCTCCAGAGAAGGAAGTTTTGAACCAAACTCTCTTAGTGTTATCCTGACGGAACTCAAGTCGTTTTACCTTTGAATACGGTACCAACGAGTACTTGTACAGCTTTGCTGGCTTTTGAAAGTCAAAAAACTTTGACTGGGTCATTTGCAGGACATTAAAAGGATGTATCCTTCTTACTTTCAGTAACTTCCTCACCAGATCTAGTGAGGGAAAACAAATCAAGATGCTTTAGTCCCCGCTCAATAGTGCTATATACAGCATCAACCTCCTGTATTCTCGAATGACCTGGTTCACAATACTTCATAACCACTTGTTCTAAGTGCGGAAATTTTCTTAGAATATCTTGGATGGCGAAGCTTATAATTGAGTTTCGGTTCTGGGACAGACGCAAGAGTCCGACCAAGTAATTAACTGGCAGATATCAGGGTAAGTATCAAGGACTTTTTCCAGTATGACCACTAGTCCACTAGCTATTTCGTTTGCTCCACGTCCAGCCTCAAACTCGGACCAAATGCAACAGTATACCTCATTGATTTTCTCTCCGGTCCTTCTCTGGAATGAAAGAATTGCCGTGAGGTTGAATGTAGTTATCTTCATTTTATGGAAAAATGAAGAAACATTACCCCAGGGCAGCGGAAAAACATTCTCCAGATCAAAACAAAGTATGGGAATAGATAGGTTTGACCTGTCCACGTCACGTTCAATCTTGGTCTCAATTTTACTTTTCACATGAGCCTCATACTCGTCTTTTACTTCCTGATCCATTTCAATTCGGTTTTCTTCACTTACACGTTTTTCCTCGCATACATCACATCGATCTGTTTTCGGAATATGAAATGACAAATTAAACTGCGTGTTGAAGTTCTTACGATACTTGAACTCACTAACATCATTTCTTGCTAGTTCTTTGCAGTATTCCTGATACAGTTCATACATTTTGCGAATGTTTAGATTTGCCTCCAAGAATTTTCTGGTAGACTTGGCTCGAGTATAATGCGATTCAACGCACGGGAAAGATTCAATATGCTTTTTCACTAGTTCAGTGTCCTCGTTACTAGTTTTGTTTCGAGGTACCTGTACTGCCTTTGGATTTGGCACTCCTGTTGTAGCAACATTTGAATGTGCGTAGTAAACTCTTCTCTCTGAAATATTAAGAGTAGCCAAATAAAATGTCTTGCAAATCCGGACTGTTTTCGTGTTAACGACAAAATAATATCGCAGTGTGCAACTCCTGCGCGTCTCCGCTTTCTTCTTGGTTTTAGTCTTGGTTGGAACGGTCTTAGTTGTTTTCAAGTAAAACATTTTCTTCATATCCTTACTTAGTCTCCAGAAATCATCAAACATCTTTTGTCTCTCTTCAGAGGCAATAGTCTGACTGCAATTATAATGACAATCCTTATTACAAACAACATCCTTCACTTTCTTCTCTTTCCCATGAGTTTTCTGGTTGTTAGGATTCATATATACAATACCAGAGTTTACTTCTGCCTTGATCTTTGTCTTAACCCAGTTCTTCCTATCTGAAATTCGTTTTCTGGTCTTTTTACGTGAATTAGGATGATCCACTGTATTGCTTTGACTATTTAAATCTGGCTCGGTTGTTTCTTGTACCGGTTCAGCATTATTGGGAATCTCGAGGTGCTCCCGATTTTCTGCTGCCACTGAACCTATTATGGCACTTGAACTAGAACCAGAGCCAACACTGACATTAACCTCTGAAAAGAGATCATAATCCACATTTTCTTGAAGAGCCTCAGCTACTTCCTGATCAGATTCTCGGAAATTAAGTTCTGAAAGGCTGATTGCATCTAGTTCAGGTCGATAGAGAGGATCACTGCCTTTTTCTGAATCAGAAGACAGATCTTCCTCGCTAGAAAAAACTAACAAAAAACTATAGCTTAAGTCTTGAGTACACCAGTCAGAAAAGATCAAGGAGGCACACTTATGCCTCTTTAAAGAGGCGACCCACCACAATGTTAAGCGAATTCTGGTCCTAGCGGTCACAGAGAGACTGCGGTGATCGCATTTTGTAGCCTAAGCTCAAACTAAGAAACATGCAAAATTTCACCCCCCCCCCCTCCGACTTTATCTTCATGGGGGAAAGTGGGCCGAAAGTTTCGACCCTCCCAACACAGCCCCCCTTTAACGTTGTTCGATCGGTCTGAAATATAGAGGATAAGTTTTCCTAGGGCCTGGAAGCTCATTTTCAAAATTTCAGCTCTATCCGATCACTCCTTCCCTGTTTTCCAAAAACCAAATATAGCCACTTAATGTTCATCAAGTTATTTTTTTTTTATCAGACACGCCTACAGGTCACAGTTGGCACCTGCTCTGGGTGAATGAGGACTCATTCGAAGCGAAATTCGACCTGTTACAGCCTTTTGATATTTTCAGACCGAAAAAATTATCCCCCGAATTTACATTTACGAAAAACCTCGTTTTCCTTTAAGAGCCCATGTTAATTTTTGGAAATCCTAAAAGCATAGTATTTCATTATTAAATTAGATCAAAATAGTCCTCTTAACCTGACAAGACCGACTGCAAGCTTTCAGTTGTACCTCATAATCCCTGTACGTTTTAAGGTTCGAACTTGTGACTCAGCCTCTTTAACTCTTTAGAAAACGTAGTTTTTTTCAAATAATACTACCCAGGGGTGGATCCTGGGCGGATCCAGCCTTCCAATCTAGGAGGGGGGGGGAAATCTCGACAAAGAGGGAGGGTGTGTACAGAAATTTTTCGGTACTTTTTAAAAACATCTTTCGATCTTTTTCAAAGCTTACAGATTCTATCTCATAAAATCACTAAAACAGTATTAAAAGTGGACTTTATAGTCCGTCTAGAGGAGGGGGGGATCTTCATAATATTGTAATTGCAACACACAGTAAAGGAGAAGCACTCAAAGATCATTTCTGTAGTTAGATGTTTGTCAAGCTCCTGTATGTTGTGTTTGGGTCAGATCACTTAGATCTTTAAGGGTGTGTCCAAGCTTGGCAGCTGAAGCTATAGGAAGATCCAGAGCTGTAAATTGCTTAACAGAGAGGCTGCTGCATTACAAGAAAACACTACCAAAATATGACCATAGCCAAGATTTATTCTGACCACTGATATGCACCAAAAATCATAACAAATCAGGTAGCCTATTAAATAGGCTACCTGATTTGTAGCCTATTTAATATTTTGTTCCAAGAGTATATCAAATTTTGATATACTCTTGGAACAAAATATAATTCAATTCCACAAAAATGAGGTACCTGGATTCCTCCAAATATTGTGCAGCTTGTGCGGATGTAAACAATGTGTGTTTGGGTCTCATTGTGAAACTTTAACCAAATCTTTTCTTCTTCAAAAGTATACGTTGACGGAGTTACGACAAAATGCCCATGTAATTTTCCCATATGAGGTACGACGAAACCGCTCTTAACAAAACGGCAAAATGTGAGATACGATAAACGAGAAATCTAAAATTGGGGCACTTCTAGCTGAGCTACAACAAAATGGTCGACGGAATCGGATAGAGCAAAAAATTTCACGTTAGACGGCAGTCCTAACTCCACTTCCCGAAAAAGTCGCAAGATACGACAAAACCACTCTCAGGGGACGATATATTGTTTGATTGCCACTAAAATTACCTTCCAAGAATTTCTGAGCTTGTTGATAGCCATATTGACGTCCAGAATCGAAACGAGTTAATTAATTGTTTTACAAATGCTCTGTAGGTCACACCTAGGGGTCCTGCGTTGGTTTTCAATTTGTATGGTGAGATGCCTAAAAGTGGGGCTCTTGGGCCTGTCTTCCCCTCCCACCAGAGCCACACATGTGATAATTCAGGAATTATTCAGGGAATTTAGAGAGTTACTATTCAAAGAATTAATAATTATTAAATATTGGTTATCAGTATCGCTGCAGGAATATCCTAATTAAATATATTCTAAGTAGTTTTATATATATTGCAAAGAAATTTTAAGTAAATATACCGTAAATCTTGGATAATGTTGCCTCTAGTTGAAATCCGAGTCATAGAATGATTTTGAATCTTTGGCAAAAAGTTGGACCCTCTTCTGACCCCCTCCTCTCTTCAAACTTTGAGCACGTAAATTTGTCGTAGACCTTTCGGCTGTATTCAGGAAATATTTAAGGAATCTTTCGAAATTATTTAACATCAATTGTTAAAATCATTAAGATCATTGCATTGCTGTTGTAACATAAAGCGTATCAAGTAAATTTTTCACCGATGGAGGATGATTCCCTCCGAAGTTTGTGTTTGTGTTTACAGTCTCTTTGGCTAGTTGAGTAAAAGTCCGAGGCTAGTACACCGAAAACGCAGGGCTTCAATTGAATTGAGAAGTCCAAAATCGAAACGCATTAGGTACATAGATCATCCATTGTGAACTAATCACACATAGACACACGAATTCAGGATTTGTTAGGTATCTGACTACAAACTGAGGTTTGTATTATACCCGGTTGAATTTAGGGATTTCCTTATTATTCAGGGACTATTTAGTGACTGGTCCTTATGGACCATATGCTAGTGACCGTCCTAACTAGAAATGCGCCAAGTGCACCTCTCACAAATAGTGGTTTATCTCCACTAAAATTGGTTAACAAGGATTTCTGAGCTCGCACATTACAAATGTGAGGCCAGTATGTCTGTATTGATGTCCAAAAATGAAAACACGCTAATTAGAAATCAGAGTCGTGCAAGGATTTCAGTTTGTATGATAAAATCTTAAAAATGAGGCCCTCGAGTCTTCCTCCCTCCACCCCTCCCAAAATTGTGTATGTGGGCATAATTGTGTATAAGCAAATTGTGCCATTATTCTACTAATTATTTTTCGGGGATTATTAGGAAACGGTCCTAAATGATTAAATGTTAATCATTAACATCAAAACGAGAAAACGAAAGATAACAAAGAAAAACTAGGCAACTCAGGACCAGTGAAAAACAAAAGGAAAAATGGCAGTGTTTCCACCGGGATCTCCGCTCAGCCATCCAGGGTGTAAAAAGAGGAATAAAAATTATATAGGAGTCAATAGAAGAATATAAAAAGACACACCGAAAAAATACAAAATGAAAGAGAAGAAGTAGTTTTTCAAGTAATGGCGAATGGACAAATGAATAAAACCTGTTGTTCAATGGTGGCTTTAACATTCAATTAAAACTTTATTTATAATTAACAATTATAAACAAAAATTTATTAACGTGTTAGGTATTATAAACAAAAGGTATTACCAATAGCATTGTAGTTCCTCGCTTTATGACCAAAAAGTGTAAGGTATCAGTCGTAGTGGTATATTCCTAGGATCCCAGACAAGGATATAGACAAATAGACAGGATCCCTTCTAGAAATACAGTATTTTTTTATTAAGATGCCTTCCTAGTAGTCATGACGTTGATGGACTCCAGTTTTTAGAATTAGATAGAAACTTCCCAGGAACAATTGGATGTGAGAGTGGATAGTTAGTATTTGACATGTACAAGATGGATGGAATAGTCTTATGAAAACAATTTTTGAAGTAGCAGAAGATATCTTAGGAAGGAAAGTTAGAAACACGGCTAGAAATACTAGCGAAGACGCTTTAAGGCTGGTACAAAAGAGAAGAGGTTTGTACAAAAAGTTTTGAGCATGAGATTTTACGAGAATCAGAGGAACGCCAGGGAAGTGGAGAAGGCGCTTGAGTTTGAATTACAGTAGATTTGGAGTAAATGCCGTGCATAAAATTGCAGAGGATCTGGTAGATGCCTAGTTTTTTAACAAGTTTTTAGCTAGTTTCTGACTAGATTTTAGTAAGAAATTAGACATTTTATTTAGCCATAAAGCAGTGTGAATATAATTAGGAACATCGATAGTTGTAGGCACTCACGCTGCGATAGAGGTGGCGGGTGAAAATTAAGCAGAAGGGGGGTGAGAATTGTTAGCAAGAGCCCTGGTACCCGCCGGGTTTGCCCTTTAAACTGCGGAGAGAAAGTAAACAGCCTTCAACGCTTCCCTTATCTCCCTTAGCCGCTGGCATTCAATGAGTAAAGATCGAATTCATCCCGCTGTGTAAAAGTGTAAAACCGGTTTCAAGCATGGGAGAGAATATAATGCTAAATAACGTGTTGAACTATATATCGCGATCAATGGCTGTCGGAGTAGAGAAGGAAGTGTTTTAAAACGAGCAGTGGATTTTTTTTTATAGAGACTCGATTTTAAAGGCAAAAGAACTGTTGACTAAGGAGGCCGAAATTGGTGATCGATTTACGAAATGCGCCTAAGACGCGGATAATTTAATGGATATTGCTAAGCTGTTTGTACGATGCGCTAAAGAAAGGATAAAACTCCCCAAGTTCGTTATATTTGATCCCCAAGAAGTATCGGCCAGTGGAGCAGAAGTAGGCGCATGTGTTATATCGTCAGTGAATGAAATGCGACGGCAGTTCTCGGGTTTTCTCGAGCGTTACAACCGACTTTCGCTCCATGGCAATCCGACAATTCTATAAGTGACGGAAGCCAACCTAATCCCGCTCCAGATAGTCATTATCCACTACCCTATTCCGTAGTTCTGAAGAACCCGCCTCCACTAACACGCCAGAAGAACGAAAACAATTTCTTACGACCATGTGCGGAGAAGATCTATCGGTCGATGATGTTGAATAAAAAAGAAACCGACCTGAATGGCGGCTTGTTGTTAAAATGAAGGACAAGGCAGACAGCAATGCTTATTCTATCAACCAGAAATCACAAAGTGTAGAAGCTAAGGTGAAATCCTCAGTTTTTATAGGCGTGATCAAAAATATTCCAGCCACGTATGATGCCGACACGGTGGAAGCCTGCGTTTCAGTTTGCGAAAGGGCAGAACAGTGTGGGGCTAGTCGATTCTATACGTTGTACTTTTCCTCCCGTTATCTGCTAGATCTGGCTATGAAAAGCCCACCAAAACCAGATTTTGAACGTTTTCCGATTGGAGAATTTGTGTACCTCCCAAAACTATGCCGTAATTGTTAGAAATTTGGTCACGTTTCAGCGGCGTGCTCCGCTCCCCGGATTTGTCCACGTTGCGGTGTCCAAGGCAATACGTCGAATGCTAGTACCCCATGCACAAAACCGATTGGATGTGCAGTATGTAAGTCGACAAAACATACATGTCAATCATTCCATTGCCCTGAGATGAAGAATCAAATCGCAAAACAAAAATGCTCCGATGAATGAACAGAATACTAGGGTTGTGTCTTGGAATATGAATGGAGGTGTCTCACAGAATCCCTGTAATTGAAGAACTATGTCGGTGTAGCGATATTCTGTGCATCCAAGAACATTTGCTGACAAACGCTATCCTCAGCGTACTCAAGTTTTCAGACAATCATACATTTTATTTTGTACCAGCTGAACCTCGTCAACGCGGGGGGCTCTCTGGCGGACTAGCGATCGTATGTAATTCTGCTGTTGATTCTGAGAGTCTTCATGCAGCTGAAAACGTTATGGCTATAAGGGTTGAGAACCTTGTGATTGTCAATGTCTACCTTCTTACAAACTACAGCAACGGAGAATCGGATAACTGATTCACAAAATCAGTGCGAGCTCTTGCAAAGTGCCTCAAGACTATTATGTTGCCCTAACTGGAATGTGTTATATCGGAGACTACAACTGTAATCTAGTCGACGACTCGTCTCCCCGGTCCCAGCTCATCCTAAGTGCACTTGAAAGTCGGTATCGTCTGCTCCCAAAAGACAAAGATTTCACGTTTGCTTGTACTAGTGGTTCAGTCTCAAATATAGACCATGTCGCATGCAAACCAAACGTGAGTGGCACATTGAGCGTGTTAATGAGAATTCACTCCGCCGACCATATCCCAATTGAAGCATGTGTTAATGTGTGTATCTCAAAGGCCAAAGTACTTCACATTGGCATGTAATAAAAGATTGGTCAAACGTCGACTTCCCGCTTTATCGGACATTGCTTGACACGACGCTTCAGAAGATCAGTGTGCCATTCAGTCTACTGCAAGCCAACGTGCAAAGGAATGTCCAGAAAACTAAAACACAGGTTAATGCCTACTGTGCTGAAATCACCCACTCACTACTAACCGCAGAAAAGGATGCTATTCCCGTTAGGAAAATTCGTAAAGGTACCGAAATCCCGGGGTTCTCAAATAATCAAGGGCTAGTGAAAGCTTGTCAGGATGCTAATTTCTGGTTCTCAGTGTGGAGGGAAAGTGGTCGTCATAAATTCGGTGTGTCAAATTGTCTCCGTGTCTACGCAAAACGTAGATTTGAGAAAGCCCTCAAGCAGCATCGGACGAATGTGAAAAATGACTACACAGAGAGAATGATTAATGATCCAAGTCGTTTATGGAAAGACCGCGTGAACGATCGCCCAAACACAAATAAGTCCAAGCCTAGTGATCCAAATGACTGGCGAGCTTACTTTACGTGCGAATTTAGTGGCCCGAATCCCTGTTCAGCTAGACCATATACCAAACAAGTTGAATCTGTATATCAAACACGAGTTTTTCGGATTTTACCGTATCTGTTTCGGATGTAACTGCAAATGCCTTTAGGCTGAAAAAGAAAAAATCGCCCAGAATTGACGGTTTGTGTGCACTTCACCTTGGGAGTGGTACACGTCTTTTTGTATGAAATGTTAACATTATTGTACCAGATCATATTCGTAGTCGGTTTTGTACCCGATGTTTTCTGTACAGGGCAACTTACGCCCATCCTGAAAAAAGGGAAGCCAGCTAACATATGCTCCTCGTATCGCCCAGTTACTATGTCGCCAGTTTTATGCAAGCTTCTAGAAATGCTTATATTGTCAAATGTTAGACACTTGCCAAATGTGAAACCACCAGTTCGGTTTTACATTAGGGCTCGGTTGCGCAGATGCTCTGTTCGCCCTTGTTGCTATTTTGTCTTATTCTGAGGCAACGGGTGATCCACTAGTTATTGACTCTTTTGATGTGAGGCGGGCTTTTGACTCGTCTGTGCACGTGCAGATCCGTGCACGTATAAACAGAAGCGTATAAACAAGGGCTAAATTTGTGTCAGGGTATTATACTATATGTACAATAACCTTAGAGCGCAAATTAAAATACCCTCAAATCCGGTCGAATCCGCTGTTGTACCGGTCCGTAAAGGAGTCAGGCAAGGTTTAGTTGTGTCTCCGAGTTTGTACATACAATAGTGTTCTGCTGGCGCAAGCCCAAGTAGCTACATCTTGTGTTTTAAAAAAGGAATTGATGTTTCGTTGATGACGTATGCTGAAGACTTGCTTAATTTGAACAGGTCCGCTGATTGACTATCGAAGAATTTTGATGTGTTGAATAGGGAATAAAATAACGTAGGTTTGTCGTTTAACGTTTCAAAATCTGCCGTCTTGTTTTTCAATGCGGAACACTGCGAAGAAGAAATCTCTTTGGGCGATTCAGTTGTGAAACCATCTACCTTGGTTTATCATTCGGTCGAAGCCTCCACTCCACCGGGACGCAGCTTGTACGCCACGTATAAGTGAAAATCTGGATTGCATACGGGTAAATTATTGGTAACAGACATCAGTTCTGCCGTAAATATCTTACGTCGCTGTATAATGCCATTGCCCTTCCACATGTACTGTATATAACACCTTTTTGGAATTACCTGTCGTCTGGTCAGTGTGTAAAAGTAAGAGTTATGTTTTTTCAATTCGCGAAATTCCTTCTGAGACTTCCACCATGGACGAGTAACTCCTATATCATGCGTAATTATGGTGTATCCGATCCAACAGTCTCTGTTAACCGTGTCGCCGAGGATTTTCTGAAAAATGCTAAGGGAAGAGCGACCCCGTGGATAGCCATCCTGTGCCAGTAGTTTTGCTAATGTACATAATGTGTAAATATGTCTTTTTTTCCTATTGTTATACTTTTCTTTTTTCCTTTGTTATGCTCTGTTTTAATTCAATCTGAATTTTCGGGCAATAAAATTATAATAAACTTACTTACTTACATAATAGTAAAATATTATATTGGAACGTTAAGAAGCTGAGAGAAGTAGTCAGTCTGGACTTGTACTTGTTAAAGATAGGAGTGCGGCCTACATTAGTGATAAATAAATTGCTAAGGAGAGATGAGTGGAACATTGAGAAAGTGTTAAACTGTGTCAAAGGTGTAGAAAAGGGTCTAGAAAAGAATGAACAAATCTTTGGAAGTTTGGAAGTGAAGGAATATTTATTTTGCAAGGAGGACACAGTACTAAAAGGCCTAAGATAAAAAAATATAAATGTTTTTACTTTTATAACTTTAATAAATCAAATAATATTAACATTCTGATTACTAAATATCAGTAGGCCTATATGTATATTAAACTGACAATGCACTTTCATTTGTATTCTTTCAGTAAAGTGCAAATTTTGTTCTGGCCTTGGGAAGGCATAGGGGTTTTGCGCCCAACTTATTTTAATTTCTGCTCGTTTTGAGTTTGACTCGGTAAACTATTGTAATTTCTGTTCGTTTTTGGGTTTCATTTATTTATCAATGCTGATTTGTGGTGGTTTCACGCTTGGTAGATTATTTGATTTTACTTTTGCTCATTTTTTGTTTAATGGAGTTCTTTACTTTTCTTTGAAAAACTTATTTTGTGGAAAAAGTTTTTTAATTAATTTCTGTTCGTTTTATATTGACATAGTCTTTTCAGGGAAAAAGAAAATAATACATTAAATCTTTTTGTTTTTTAAGACTTGATGGTCCGACCTGCTTTTTTTTTGCTGGAGAAACAAATTCAATAAGTCGTAACAGCACACACACTTTTAAAAATCTAGTAAAATACAGTACTGTTTAGTTTTTTTTCACAACTCATCTACTGGATTTGATATGGAAAAGTTAGCAGCACTTGTCAAAAACTCTGTTCACTTTCTTTGATAGCTTGGATACACTTAAGCTATTTTGATTTGGTTAAATTTTAAGACTATTAGAAAAGGGTACTAACCCTTTGAATTTCAAATCGAATTAACCTTTCTTGAACGTTCTATGACAACGCCTTCTATAAAAAACCTTATATACCCTTAGGGCATAACTAAAACCGTTGCCCTGAGGGTTTTGGGAGAGTTTCCTCCTCAAATGGATACTGACTATCTGGGCATCATTTATGCTGAACAAAATGACTGCCTAGAAAAGTTGATTGGATTCGTTTGGGGAAAGGATGGGTGTGGTGGGGGGGGGGCTAGTTGCCCTCCAATCACTATCGACTATTAAAAAGGGCACTAGCCCTTTGAATTTCCAATCGAATGAGCCTTTTTTGAAGTTCCTATGACAACGCCTTCTATAAAAAACCTTATATTCCCTCAGGGCATAACTTAAAATCCTTGCCCCGTGGGTTTTGGGGGAGCGTCCTCCTCAAAAAGATTTTTTCTATCTGGAAATCAACTACGCTGAACAAAATGGCTATATCGAAATTTTGATTGGATGTGTTTGGGGGAAGGATGGGCGGGGGGGGGGAGGCTAGTTGCTCTCCAATCACTTTCGACTATTAAAAAATGCAATAGCCCTTTGAATTTCCAATCGAATCAGCCTTTTTTGAAGTTTCTACGACAACGTCTTCTATAAAAACTTTATGTGCCCCCAGGGCATAACTTAAAACCCTTGCCCCAAGGGTTGTAGGGGAGTGTCCTCCTCAAAAACATATTTTATATCTGGAAATCAACTACGCTGAACAAAATGGCTATTTCAAAATTTTGATTGGATGTGTTTGGGGGAATGATGGGCATGGGGGGGGGGCTAGTTGCCCTCCAATCACTTTCGACTATTGAAAATAGTACTAGCCCTTTGAATTTCCAATCCAATGAGTCTTTTTTGAAGTTTCTACGACAACGCCTTCTATAAAAACCTTTTGCCCCCAGGGCATAACTCAAAACCCTTGCCCCGAGGGTTGAGGGGGAGTGTCCTCCACAAAAAGATATGTTCTATCTGGAAATCAACTACGCTGAACAAAATGGCTATCTCGAAATTTTTATTGGATGCATTTGGGGGAATGATGGGCGTGGGGGGGCTAGTTGCCCTCCAATCACTTTCGACTATTAAAAAGGGTACTAGCGTTTTGAATTTCCAATCGAAGGAGCTTTTTTTGAAGTCTCTACGACAACATCTTCTGTATAAACTTTATATGCCCTCAGGGCATTAATTAAAATCCTTACCCTTTGGGTTGTGGAGGAGGGTCCTCCTCAAAAAGATATTTTCTATCTGGAAATCAAGTATGCTGAACAAAATGGCTATGTCAAAATTTTGATTGGTATGTGTTCGGGGGAATGATGGGCGTGGGGGGGGGGGCTAGTTGCCCTCCAGTCACTTTCGATTATTAAAAAGGGCACTACTCACTCCAATTTCCAGTCGAATGAGCCCTTTTCGAACTTTCTACGATAACTCCTTCGATACGAAGTGCCCGGGTATGGAGAAAAAAAACAAAAAAAAAACAACACATTGTGCCCACATCGTTCTTTACTTAGGCAGCGCTAGCGCGCTGCCTATGATTCCAGATAAGTACATTAAATGTATGAGAATAAGGTTAAGGTAGGAGGGTAGGAAGTAAGTTTAGTTGTTCAGTCAGGTGTGGAGTCAGGACTTAAGCAAGGGTATGTAGTATTCCTGCTCATATTGGGTATATTGATGTATGTTGTCCTAAGGAACACGATAAAGTCTATTCGACACATGGGAGAGTTCATGGTGTAAGAATAGGTTTGAAAATTATGTTGAAAGAGACTGAGTCGTTTAGATTAGGTATAAAAGATAGTGAAGAGGTGATCATAACCATTCAGTATTTAGAGTGAAACAACTTTTACTTCTTAAATAATGAAAATCTTATTTGTTATAAAAACTCCTTGACATAAGATATTTGTTATAATAACTAATATTGGAATCCTAATATATGAACTTCGTTGCAAACTGGAAACCACTTTATAATTTCTACTTGGTTGTGGAATTTTAAACTTCCTTGCGGTGAGTGAATCCCCATCTGCTCGAGTTTCAGGCATGTAGTGTTTTTTGGTCTCATTCAAAGGAATTTACTTAGATGGTGCTGCATTTCAGTATTAGCATCTTTGACAGTCATGAATTCGCTGATATTGTAAAAGATCTTTACTAAATAGAAACGTGGAAATTTTGTTGCAGCAACACTTCTACTCCTCTTCTAATCTTGTCACTTTTAAACCTTTATGTTGTTTTATTCTTCTTCCTTCAAATTATTGACGAGTATTTTGTCAAGTGAAAGTAATTAGCCGTGATTTCATTTGGTCATCCACGGTTTTTTTTTTCTGTGTTTTAAAGTCAAATCTTCTGATAGATCGTGCCACAAGATTTTATTCTCTTGAATCTTTCATTTATGGATACTTTGACACTAAAAAGATACGTAAAACAGAATACTCTAATAAATCTAGAAAAAAAACTAAGTAAGTTTATTTTCTCTAGATGGTTGAAATTAATATAGAGACTGTATTTTTTATAACGAGAGGTTTTTATTATTGAAACCTCAAAACATGAAACATCCTGAATATGTTAGATCTCTTTCGTTTTTTCTTTTTTTTATGAGATTCCTCCTCGGCATAAGTTTGGAGTTTTCTAACTTAGGAAATCAAGTAATTGTAAATATTTCCTTCTTTTTTGTTTATAGGTCATAAAGGAATTATTACTTCCTTGAAGATTACTGTTGATTTCCACCACAAATTCAAATATGTGGAGAGATCTTTTGTCCGAATAAACCTTGAGAAAACATATTTTTCTAGGAACAAAGAGAGCATAATGTTAAACAGAACTGTAGGACATCTACTAAGAAGTAAATTACAAGGAACTGACGAAGGCGGAATTGTTGCTGGTTTTGGAGCATTGGATTCACCTCTGCTATACGAATAGGCCAATTAGATGTAAATCACCAGTAGATAGATTGCTGTTGGTTCCTGTTGTTTTATCGATGTACGTTTAAAAATGTTTTGTTACATATATTATTTTGGAAATAAAATGGGGCTCTGACGAATTCAAATAGACTACTTAGGTGAACTTAAGAAAAAAAATTGATGTGGCCTAGGTAAAAACTATCCCCTTTCGCTTTAAACAAAATATAATAGTTTTATTCTCTCTCCTAAGCCTTTCTGTAATAATTAAGATTTTCCAATAATTTGGAGACGGAGAGTTCATCAGTTTCTTTTACTGCTATGGCAAATTGAATTCAATTCCTCCTTCCTGTTAATGCATCAAAGAATCTTCCATATTATAGCACTTGTTTTCTCCTGGGTTTGTAGCATGTCTTCTTGTCACAGATCCCATTGCACTTCATTTTCATGGATCTTTACCTTGTACATTTTCCATGCCTTTTGCCTTAGCTGCTGGTATTCATTCAAAATCATGTATGATTTTTGGATGACGTCACATATACTCAAAAAACTTTTTTTCCCAGTCGTTGTATTTTTGCTTTAATTGCGTTGTTATATAACTCGGTGACAATCAGGAATGTTCCAATGACTATGTCCTCTGAAATATCTAAATTGCGCATGGCATAATCGTTTTATCCTTTAGTTTCAAGTCATAGGGTGACAAATCAGTGATTTCAGTTAAACTAAGAAATTCTGACGTGAATTCAAGAATCCTTTACAAACGCTAAATTAACAAGTTCCTTACTCTATTGTAACTTCTGAAATATCTGAAATACGCAATGGCATGATTAACGTGTTGTTCTTTAGTTTCAAGTCCCGTTTTCTTTTGCAATTCAATGTGATTTTTGTTGTTTCTTGTTCCTTACCTTACTCTTTACCTTAGCTGTTTTGGAGTCATTTGCCATCTTGTGTAAGTTTGCACGTGTCATACATCCTAAAACTTAAATCATCTTTCCTGTTTATCCTTCACAGACTCACACATACTAAAATAACATGTTCCTTCTTTCCACGTAATTTTGCTTTGTCTTTTAACCGCAAATTTTGTTACGCAACATTTTAGTTTGCAATTCTATGTGATTTTAGTTGTTTCTTATTCCATGCCTTTTTCTTCAGCTATTCAGAGCCATTCGTTATCTTGTGTAACTTTGCATGCATCATAGATACTAAAAACGATGCGATACGACCACTACTGAGGAAAAAATGACGTAATTTTTGCTCTTGAAATGCATATAAATATGTCGGCGATCACATGAATATTTTTTTTTTTTTTGCCGAAATTAAGGCTCTAAACGAATTTCTCAAACTCTTGACCTATCTAGATCGTTTTTTTAGGCCAAAAAATTCTAAGGTGTCAATTAGAAAAAAAAATTGTGCAGCCATTTTCAAGAAAAATTTATAAATGCATACATAAAATAATATGCAGTTGCTCTTTTAAAAATATAAGATTCAGAGCCCATTTTAATGAATTAGTGTTGAGATTTTCAAATCAGCTGTTTTTATTATAAATTTTTTTTAAGTTGAATAACAAAAAAAAAAGAAAGAGAGGTAAAACTCAATGAAAAGACAACAAACGAGACCGTGGCCAGTAGAGAGAAAAGATGAAAGACTAAAACAACGCGAATATTTCGTCTATATGCAAACTAGGCGTCCTCAGCACAAGAGAAACAAAGATAAAAAAAAACTAAATTAAAAACAAATAAAACCACTACCAATGTTAATGCAATTGTCGCAACTGATCAACGTAGGGATCAGTTTTTTTATCTTTGTTTTTCTTGCGCTGAGGACGCCTAGTTTGCATACAGGCGAAATATCTGCTTTGTTTTAGTCTTTCATCTTTTCTTTCTACTGGCCACAGTCTCGTTTATTGTCTTTTCATTGAGTTTTACCTCTCTTTCTTTTTTTGTCATAGCTGGCCAGTTCGGCTTAAGACCTTTCAGTTGAAAAACTGCAGGACAAGCGGGTTCTGCCCCCCCCCCCCCTGTAAAATATGAAGAAAAGAAAGGATTTTGGAATATTCTGCCTGTGTTCCGAAACATATGTAGAATATATGGCGTAAAATCAAATAGTTCGTTTTGAACTGTAAGTGTGGGGATTCTTATGCAAATAGTAACCAAAACTCTAAAAAAGAAAAATTTGATAATAACTAATGAATTAAACGGATTGGCTTTTTATGCTGAATCCAAATATTTAAAGTTCTTCAAGATTAATGTTAAACATCAAGCGCTACAACCCAGGGAAAATTTGCCCGATTTTGGAAGAAGGGGGAAAAGATCCCGAAAATGCAGGTGATCATAATGAAAATCACGCCATTAAGTTTAGCTTATTAGAGAATCTTGATGTCGAGGTTTCAAGATCCAATCCACAAAAACATGGAATTTCTAATTTTTATTCCAGAAAAAAGATCACTGATGCGTGTTTGTTTCTTTTTTTTCTCAGGGGTGATTGTAACGAACTGATTGTCCTAAAAAGTCAGGAGAGGGCTCATTCGAACAGGGATTAAAAGTTCTAAAGCCATTTTAAAGTTATTGAAAATATTTTGCCCAGGGAAAGTGGCTTTTTTGCCATTTTGTGCCACCAAACTACGATTTTGTCCCATGAAGGACGAAGCTGCTGTCGTTTGAAAATTCTGTTACAGCCGATCGATTTCAAAATCTCAAAAAAAAACTTCCCATTTGTGGAGGAAGTAATGCGGCACGGTTGTACATTCCTTCCTGAAAAGTTACGTATTCCACGTAAGTAAAGGCACTTCCGACGGAAAAAACCCTTTGATTTACGCCTACTAGACGCGGTCTCGATCGCAAGGAGTGAATTGGTATCATATACTACAGTTTTTGGTTGGGCATCACGTATGGGCGAGGGGGGAAACCCCTCCACCAATGTTTTCAGCCAGTTGGATGAAATGCGGTTTGGTAAAATAGTGGTGTGAAGCGCTACTTCTTTACTGGCTCCAATTTCTTATAACAGGGCAAATGGACTTACGGCAATATATCTCGTAAAATCAGTTAAAAGAAGATGTAAAATCAATGAAAGTCGGTAAAAATGACCACTCAGTAGGTAAAATCCATTGCCCCCTCCCTCCAAAAAAAAATATTTGGATAGTGACGCCATGCTATCCCTGTGAACTTCCATCATACGGCAACTCTTCTAAAGTTGCAACTAATTTCACATTTCCAAATTATTTTTGTTTACCTTTATCTTAACCTGCCATGATAACTTAACCCCAAAACACGAAACAAGAATCAAAATAAATACAATAGGATATTCCACATCATGCATTCTGTCTGTATTTTGGAATTAGAATATAGGTAGAATATTTCCAAATTCCTTCTTTTCTTTATTAATTGCCATACTTTTCTTTGGCTGCTCAATTTTGAATATGTTGGGAATTTTTCACGGGGAGGATTTTTCACGAGGGAAATATTCCGGGAAAGAATACGCCTAGCACTTTATCAAGCATTCGAATTGGTTGTTTTCTGTTTGTTTTTTATTTTTCCAAAAGTAAAGAATTTTGTATGGACCTTTTGAAAAATTCCCAATAATTAACATCCTTAAAAAAAGAATTTGTTAATGTTATTAACTCTTTATAAAATTAGTAACTAGTAACCATTTTCAGAATCAATTAGGCCTCCGTCTGTTTCTTCACAATTTATCGATTGTCAATCATAAATTCATATCTTTATTGTGAGTTGATTATTTTATTTTACTTTTGTGGATTCTCCACTATTTTCAGGTCTCTTTGAGGTTTTATGTTGTTTATTCTCCTTACCCTAGTCTCGCCCGCTCTCTTGGGATATCGAGGGGCCGCTGCTTCTGAAGAATGAAGGCTCGGTATGATGATCTACCATTCGCAATTCAGGTCAGGACACAAATGTTTCGCCGGTTGGGCTTTACAGACCCTATTGTCTGTTGTTTTCCCGCTCTACTAGTCATTCAAGTGGCGTTTTCAGAAAATAATGGGGGTCCGTTCTTTGAGATTCGCGATCAAGCATAATTGCTTCAGGGTTGTATTGGGAGACTTAATCCTCTTCGCTGACATGTTCAGTGCAGTTAATCCTTACGATAGGTTAAAGTCATCCCTTTTTAAATTCAAGGAAGCTAAGCTCGTTTTTACTTCATTCTTCGCGTTTTCACAACACAGCACAAGCATAAAAAAGGAAGAAAATACGCATGTCTTGCTCCCACAAAACACTGGCAAGTAGAAGCTATGTATCTCGGCCACCAAACAAGAGCGTTGGTTTTTTACCCTCGTTACTGTAAAATTAAAATAGCTCTCTTCGAAGATGGACATGCTAGATTCGGTTAAATGTCTGTTGATATTTCTCATTTTCTCTCTCTCTCTCTCTCTCTCTCTCTCTCTCTCTCTCTCTCTCTCTCTCTCTCTCTCTCTCTCTCTCTCTCTCTCTCTCTCTCTCTCTCTCTCTCTCTCTCTCTCTCTCTCTCTCTCTCTCTCTCTCTCTCTCTCTCTCTCTCTCTCTCTCTCTCTCTCTCTCTCTCTCTCTCTCTCTCTCTCTCTCTCTCTCTCTCTCTCTCTCTCTCTCTCTCTCTCTCTCTCTCTCTCTCTCTCTCTCTCTCTCTCTCTCTCTCTCTCTCTCTCTCTCTCTCTCTCTCTCTCTCTCTCTCTCTCTCTCTCTCTCTCTCTCTCTCTCTCTCTCTCTCTCTCTCTCTCTCTCTCTCTCTCTCTCTCTCTCTCTCTCTCTCTCTCTCTCTCTCTCTCTCTCTCTCTCTCTCTCTCTCTCTCTCTCTCTCTCTCTCTCTCTCTCTCTCTCTCTCTCTCTCTCTCTCTCTCTCTCTCTCTCTCTCTCTCTCTCTCTCTCTCTCTCTCTCTCTCTCTCTCTCTCTCTCTCTCTCTCTCTCTCTCTCTCTCTCTCTCTCTCTCTCTCTCTCTCTCTCTCTCTCTCTCTCTCTCTCTCTCTCTCTCTCTCTCTCTCTCTCTTTCTCTCTCTCTCTCTCTCTCTCTCTCTCTCTCTCTCTCTCTCTCTCTCTCTCTCTCTCTCTCTCTCTATCTCTCTCTCTCTCCCTCTCTCTCTATATATATCTCTCTCTCTCTCTCTCTCCGTCTCTTTCTCTCTCTCCCTTCTCCCCTCCTCATTACCTTGCTTTACGCTAAAGCAGTTAGCACTTTTAAAAAAGCTTCCTATCATAGGCAGCGCAACACCGCTGCCTAAGTAAAGAACGATATTGGCACAATGTATTATTTTTTTTTTCCTTTAGAGCAGGGCACTTCGTATTGAAGAAGGTTCTCGTAGAAACTTCGAAAAGGGCTTATTCAATTGGAAATTGGAGTGGCTTGTGCCCTTTTTAATAGTCAGAAGTGATTGGAAGGCAACTAACACCCCTTCCACGCCCACCATTTCCCGAAACACATCCAATCAAAATTTTGAGATAGCCATTTTGTTCAGCGTAGTTGATTTCTAGATAGAAATTCTGCTTTTGAGGAGGATACTCCCCCACAGCCTTCAGGGCAAGGGTTTTAAGTTATGCCCTGGGGGCATATAAGGTTTTTCTATATGGCGTTGTCGTAGAAACTTCAAAAAAAGGATCATTCGATTGGAAATTTAAAGGGCTTGTACCCTTTTTAATAGTCGAAAATGATTGGAGGGCAACTACCCCCCCCCCCCCCGCCCATCATTCCCCCAAACGCATCCAATCAAACTTTTGGGATAGCCATTTTGTTCAGCGTAGTTGATATCCAGATAGAAAATATGTTTTTAAGGGGGACACTCTCCCACAACCCTCGGGGCAAGGGTTTTAAGTTATGCCCTGAGGGCATATAAGAACGATGTTGGTACAACGTATTATTTATTATTTTTTTTCTTTAGAGCAGGGCACTTAGTATCGAAGAAGTTGTCGTAGAAACTTCGAAAAGGGCTCATTCAATTGAAAATTGGAGTGGCTTGTGCCCTTTTTAATAGTCGAAAGTGGTTGGAAGGCAACTAACACCCCTTCCACGCCCATCATTCCCCCAAACGCATCCAATCAAAATTTTGAGATAGCCATTTTGTTCAGCGTAGTTGATTTCCAGATAGAGATAGTGTTTTTGAGGAGGACACTCCCCCACAGCCTTCAGGGAAAGGGTTGTAAGTTATGCCCTGGGGGCATATAAGGTTTTTATGGAAGGCCATGTCGTAGAAACTTCAAAACAGGCTCATTCGATAGGAAATTGAAAGGACTAGTACTCTTTTCCACAGTCGAAAGAGATTGGAGGGCAATTAGCCCCCTCCCCACGCCAATCCTTTCCCCGAACACATCCAATCAAAATTTTGAGATAGCTATTTTGTTCAGCGTAGTTGATTTCCAGATAGAAAATATGTTTTGGGAGGCACTCCCCTACAATCCTCATAGCAAGGGTTTTAAGTTATGCCCTGAGGGCATATAAGAACGATATTGGCACAATGTATTATTTTTTTCCCTTTAGAGCAGGGCCTTTCGTATCGAAGAAGTTGTCGTAGAAACTTCGAAAAGGGCTCATTCAATTGGAAATTGGAGTGGCTTGTGCCCTTTTTAATAGTCGAAAGTGATAGGAAGGCAACTAACATCCCTTCCACGTCCGCCATTTCCCGAAACATATCCACTCAAAATTTTGAGATAGCCAATTTGTTCAGCGTAGTTGATTTCCAGGTAGAAATTATGTTTTGGAGCAGGACACTCCCCTACAGCCTTCAGGGCAAGGGATGTAAGTTATGCCCTGGGGGCATATAAGGTTTTATAGAAGGCGTTGTCGTAGAAACTTCAAAAAAAGCTCATTCGATTGGAAATTAAAAGGGCTAGTGCCCTTTTTAATAGTCGAAAGTGATTGGAGGGCAACTATCCCCCCCCACGCCCATCATTCCCCCAAAGACATACAATCAAATTTTGAGATAGCCATTTTGTTCCGCGCAGTTGATTTCCAGAAAGAAAATATATTTTTGAGGAGGCACTCCCCTACAACCCTCGGGGCAAGGGTTTTAAGTTATGCCCTGAGGGCATATAAGAACGATGTTGGCACAATGTATTATTTTTTTTTCCTTTAGAGCAGGGCCTTTCATATCGAAGAAGTTGTCGTAGAAACTTCGAAAAGGGCTCATTCGATCGGAAATTGGAGTGGGTTTTGCCCTTTTTAATAGTCGAAAGTGATTGGAAGGCAACTAACATCCCTGCCACCCCCACCATTTCCCGAAACACATCCACTCAAAAGTTTGAGATAGCCAATTTGTTCAGCGTAGTTGATTTCTAGATAGAAATTATGTTTTTGAGGAGGACACTCCCCCACGGCCTTCAGGGCAAGGGTTGTAAGTTATGCCCTGGGGGCATATAAGGTTTTTATATAAAGTGTTGTCGTAAAAACTTTAAAACAGGCTCATTTGATTGGAAATTCAAAGGGCTAGTGCCCATTTTAATGTTCAAAAGTTATTAGAGAGAACCGAACCCTCTTTCTATGACAACATTTCCGCCAAGCAAATCCTATTAACGTTTTGAGATAGCCATTTTTTTCCACGTAGTTGTAAGGTC
Source organism: Artemia sp. Qi Xiang Cuo (assembly GCF_049724085.1). Lineage (NCBI taxonomy): Eukaryota > Metazoa > Arthropoda > Branchiopoda > Anostraca > Artemiidae > Artemia > Artemia sp. Qi Xiang Cuo. Next base: position 31,335,158 of record NC_142804.1, on the reverse strand, counting down.
TTGAAATTGGTTCTTAGAGAATGACACCCCCTCCCCCTCACAGCTCTCAGGGCAAGGGTCGTAAGTTATGCCCTGGGGGCATATAAGGCTCTTATATAACGTGTTGTCGTAGAAACTTCAAAAAGGGCTCATTCGATTAGTAAATTGAAATGACTAGTGCCCTTTTTAATAGTCGAAAGTAATTGGTCGAAACAAAAAACCTCTATGCCTTCCCAAGGCCAGAACATAATTTGCACTTTACTTAAAAAAATACAAATGAATGTGCATTGTCAGATTAATATACATATACTAATATTTAGTAATCAAAATGTTAATATTATTTGATTTATTAAAGTTATAAAAGTAAAAACATTTATATTTTTTTCAGTAAAGTGCAAATTATGTTCTGGCCTTGGGAAGGCATAAGGGTTTTGAGCCCAACTTATGTTAATTTCTGCTCGTTTTAAGTTTGACTGGGTTATTTATTGTAATTTCTGTGTGTTTTGGGTTTCATTTATTTATCGATGCTGATTTGAGGTAGTTTCACGCTTGATAGGTTATTTGATTTTATTTTTGCTCATTTTTTGTTTAATGGAGTTCTTTACTTTTCTTTGAAAAACTTATTTTGTGGAAAAAGTTTTTTTAAATTAATTCTAATCAAACGGCCCCTGTGTTTCAATTTTCGTAAACAGTCAAACTTTAGCATAAAGAGTAAGGTATGAGGAGGGGGAAACCCTTCATATATGGCATAATTTCTTTTCGTTTTTCAAATATTGCCGGTAAATATGGCTCACCCTCTATGAAATATACCCCTCACCCTCACGGAAAACTCCTCCTTGGCAATTTCATCCAACGTAAAGTGCATTCCCCTTCAAATTCCCTCCAGACAGTTCCTTCCTCGCTGAGAATCCCCACCCCCTTTGTAAAATTGCTTGTGGACGATTCACCCTGAAATATTCTCCTTAGCATTTTTCATTGGAATAAGACTAATTTCTAATCGGTTTCTCGATCAATCCAGAAATGCCCCATTTCCGTGGAAATTCATTTCCCAGAAAACAAAATGCGCAGAAAAAGCCCATAGATAATTCCCCCGGAACATCTCCTGCATAAAAAAAATTGACAAAGAGAATGTAAGACAATTAAAAAGAATATCGTATAGTAATTTTGTCAAAATCCCCCAATGTAACATTTCCCTTAGAATGTTCACTCCCCAGAAATTTTCCTCCCCAATGAAGATTCTCCCCCTAGAAATCCACCCTAAGCAACCCCCCCCAAAAAAAATAGCTATATACTTCCCAATAACAATTACTATATGTAAACAATGGGCAAATTCACAACTTGCAGCCCTTCCCCCGGGGACTGTGGGGGATCCTTTTACACCTAAAGACATAGTTATTAGATTTTTTGACTATGCTGAACAAAATGGCTATCTCAAAGTTTTTTCCCGGTGACATTGGGAAAAATGAGCGTGGGAGGGGGCCTAGTTGCCCTCCAATTTTTGGGTCACTTAGAAAGGACACTAGAACTTTTGATTTCCGTTCGAATGAGCCCTGTCGCGATATTCCAGGACCACTAGGTCTATACGATCACCTCTGGAAAAAAAAAAAATATATACACGCATCCGTAATCTTTCGTCTGGCAAAAAAGAAAAAAAATTAAACATTTTTCTATACAGGAGCTTGAAACCTCTACAGCAGGGTTATCTGATACGCTGAATCTGATGGTGTGATTTTCATTAAAATTTTATGACTTTTAGGGGGTGTTTCTCAGGTGTTCTCGATCTTGTAACTTTTGATTGGTAGCATAGCACTGAATAAGTTGATGAAACTTATATATTTAAAATCAACATAAAAATACGATTCTTTTGATGTATCTATTGGTATCAAAATTCCGTTTTTTAGAGTTTCGGTCACTATTGAGCCGGGTCGCAGTTTGTTACCATGAACTGTTTGATTTATCCTTATTTTCATAACTGCTTCGACAATTACTTTGATTTAACAAGAAAGTTGTTAATGTATTAGATTTGTTCTTTTAAAAAAAACTAAAAGATAAAAACGTATTTGAATAAATCAAGTTATGCAAAATTAGGGAAAAACAGGGGACTAACAAATAGTGATTTTCTTTGCATAAAGAAGAGATTGTCAAATTTTATGTTTCTCGTAGTTTATCTTTTCGTGGGCGATATTAAAACCAATAGGAATAAAGCCATAAATTAGGTCAAGTTTGAGACGTTCAGAAATTACTATGAATAAATAAATGAAACAAAGAATGAACAAAAACTAAACTGAATTATCAAGTCAAACTCAAAATGAAACGAAATCATTATAATATGAAGCCTAAAATAAATTTAAATCAAGATGAATAATGAAATGCAACCAATTAAAAATAAACAAACAGGAGAATTACCACGAATAAGACTTGGTATCTCAAACTCTTCAAAGGTTAAAGCTATAATATTAGAAGCAAAAATAAAATAATAATCGAATTTACAGAATAGAAAAAGTAATTTCTTATAATAATTACACTCGCATCATAAAGAAATTGGAAATATCGTGACTTTCAACTTATTTTTACTGTTTTGAAAGGACTCTGTTTTCATCCCTTCATTGTCTTAAATTCCAGTTTATTCAAGACCTTTTGACCCGTCAATTGGTAATTTTTGAACCAATTTGTTTAGTTTTCTGAAGCAATCTTTTGTATTGGCGAACCAATAAATCATTGGGCAATTTACTTTTAATACGTTTGAAATAGATAGATTAAAAAGAAAGAAAACAGTGATAACAACTTATTGCATACTATTTGAATAATGTAAATAAATTTATTTTTTTAACTTAACTGATTTATATATAAAAAAACATCGGTTCTGGAAGTTTAAACAGTATTTAATTTTTTAATGTCACTATAAATATATCCTGTTATATTCTGTTATCTGCAAAGTGCAAATGATTGTTCTGTATTCTGTTGTAAATGAATATATTCTGTTGTCAGAAAAGTGCACATGATTCAGCTAGTCTTTAGGGAGGCAACAACTTCACTTATCTATGGTAATTGTTCTGCAGAAGCAATACACTGATTTTGTCTTTTTTTTTTCCTTTCTTCTTCCAGTTCACTGATTTCCACTTATTGGTAGAAAGTGGTGAGGGTCTAACCCCCACGGTTTTTACAGAATCTGTGGACCTCAGGCTGGAATGATGAATATGACCTTCCTTTTTGGAAAGTAGCGTATAATTCTTAACTGGTGCCAAAAAGGATGGTTTTTGCTGGTAATTAAGCAAGATCCTAGAGAATATGAATTAAAGTGGATTTATTGTCTATGTTGGAGAGGAATATCTCGAGTTAAGCAGCCAGTCTTTCTTCCATTGATGGCATTGAACCATGTTTCTTACATTTGACAAGAAAGCTTTGTTCTAGGAGGCGGACATTAGTTTCAAACCGAAGCCTTACTAAAATCAGAAAGTGCTTAAGATATGCGACGGTTACCTGGGCCGGTCACCAAAGAAACTCTCCTTTCTAAGTAGAAATATTAGACAATGAGCCTACGGCAACAAAGTCAACTTTTTAATCAAGATACATGCGGCACCAAAGTATATGATCAAGTTCCTGTGATCACCCTTTCATGATAAGTGGCATGGGAAAGGAAGTTTTTGGCCTTTTGTTTAGTCTGACCAGTAAATTTTTCTATTTTTCCTATTGCACTAGGGTCTCTAGCCAAAGGACCTCAAACTGATAAAATAAAATTTCTTTTTGCCATTTTTCAGGCTTCGATATCAGAGGGAAAGGGATGTACCTCGGATTTTTTTTTGTTCCATTAAGTTCATTTGACCCAAGGACATCGACTGTAAGTTCAGACTAATCAGGAGCAAAGATTTTTTTGGCCCCTGTACGGACCCCTGCCGCCCCCCCTTCACATAAATTTTTTTTTATTTTTTCGACCCAGGGAATGACCTCTGAAAGTTTCGAGCTAATCGCACAGCCAACATCAAACAGACTTCACTTTTTCATGATAAAACCTATGTTTAAACAATTCAAAATGTTGCATTTTTTACAGTCCTTGCCCCAGGGGCTGTGGGGGACGTTTCATCCCTGGAGGCATATTTACTGGGCTTTCCAGGTATTTTGAGTGGAATGGCTGCCTAGAAATTTTGATCGGATGACTTGGTGGCTGCAGGGGAGTGAGTAGCGAAAAGTGTCACGGGGGGAGGCTGCTCACCGTCCTATCACTTACGATTCTTAAAATTAATGCTAGTGCTTTCAATTCCCAATTGAATGTTCCCCTAAGAATATTGTACGACCACTCCTTCCATACGAAGTGACCAGGGGAGAAATCAGACATATGGCTTGTGGCTCTTTACTTAGACAGCGCAATAGCGCTGCCTCTTGTGTATATTGGAAAATTGGGCATTTTAATTATTTTGCTTAATTCTAAGGCTGCGTGGGCCACACCCCCTTCCCTGAAGGCACATTCATCAGAACCACTGACCATGCCCAAGAAAACGGTGGTTTCAAATTTTTATCAGATGCCATGGAGGTGTGGAGTGCCAGAACGCGTTGGAAGGAATGGGGCGACCCCCCCCCCCCCCCCGACCACTTTCGAGCCTTAATAAAGACATTAGAACTTTTGACATTCGACTGAGACTCCAATCAAGTTTCTACGACAACCCAAAATGGCCGGGGAAAATAAATATAGGATACGTATCTCTCTTTAATCAGTCAACGCTTTCGCATTAACTTTTGTCAGCACTATTGCGTCTGATCATAAATTTACATAAAGCAATTTTAACCTTTAATTAATCATAAATTCCATGTCCAACCTACTGTTAGTCTGAATGATTTGGTGTGATGGTGAGATGTTAGAAATATAGCTTCTAGGAATAGCGAATGTGATTTTTATCAACTGGTCTTTTTAGGTTTGAAGAAATTCCGCCTCTGTTTGTCTGTTTGTCTATCTGTCTCTCTCTCACTCTCTCTCTCTCTCTCTCTCTTTTTCTCTCTCTCTCTCTCTCTCCCTCTGTTTATCTTTCTCTTTCTCTGTCTTTCTCTGTCTCTCTCTCTCTCTCTATCTCTCTCTATCTCTCTATCTTATATCTATTATCTCTCTCTCTCTCTGTCTCTCTCTCTCTCTCTCTCTCTCTCTCTCTCTCTCTCTCTCTCTCTCTCTCTCTCTCTCTCTCTCTCTCTCTCTCTCTCTCTCTCTCTCTCTCTCTCTCTCTCTCTCTCTCTCTCTCTCTCTCTCTCTCTCTCTCTCTCTCTCTCTCTCTCTCTCTCTCTCTCTCTCTCTCTCTCTCTCTCTCTCTCTCTCTCTCTCTCTCTCTCTCTCTTGTCTCAGTTTTTAAAATTAGACATCAGAGAAAGGAACAGGAAATTAATAGAATATATCGTAGAAACTCTGTCAATTGGCATTCCATAAATTATCTGATATAATTCAATGCCAATGTTTTGAAAAGTAAATGATACAGCTGGTATATCAATCAGCATCAAGAGAACTATTTATATGTCAACCCTGGCAGAAATCAGTTATAATTTTATGGATGAAAGGCGATTTTTGATAATTCTTTGTTAAATAGAGGGGTTTATAAAAAAAACGACAGTTATAAGTTCCAGAATATTTGGTCATGAGGGTGAATTGTATGATTAAAGAGAAGCATATCTTATTTATTTTGACTCTTATTATCAGTGTATCATCTCCTCTTATCTGTTTTCATATTGACCTCATGCTATAGCATTCATTCTTGAAGCACTTACATTACAAAAGTTAAACTCTAGAATCGAGAACAGAGCTCTAAGGGGATGGTAGTTCACTTTATACATAGCAAAAAACATACAACAAGTAATAATATATATGAATAAATAAATCTTAAAGCGAGTAATTCTTAAATTGAATATGCAAATTAAGCTGAAAACAAAATATATTCTGCTTAAACAAAAAATATTCTGCTGTTGAAGAATAAATGCAACACAAAACGAACAGAAATTAAATAAAGAATCAATGCAAACAAACATACAATAGATACTAATGTAAATGAATAAATAGATCTTAAAACGAGTGAAACTTAAATTGAACATGCAAATCAAGCTTGAAACTAATAAAAATCGCTACAAACAAGAGTTTGGGTATCGCCTCCTTCTCTCACTGTAAAAGTCTAACCTACTCTGTCATGGCGCTTTACTGAAAACTATATGTGTCTTAAACAGTCTTGAAAAGTATAAACAAAATCAAATTGAATATTTGATATATAATGATATTAAGTGTTTCAAGATCCATCAGTTCAAGATTTTATTTCACTGTAATTTATTTTCATTTTCAATGCTGTAAGAACTGGAAAAGAAAATATTCGTAATATAATTCGTTTTCAATGAAGCGCCAATGACGTAGTAGGCTTTACGATTTTACAGTTAAGGAAGAGGATAATTTTAGGGTTTTTGAACAGTTTTAGTAAGAACTAATAAATTAAACTGAATATTTGATATATAATGATAGTAATTGTTGAATTTTTGTTTATTGTTGATTTTTGTCCGTTTCAAGCTTGATTTGCATGTTCAATTCAAGTTTCTCTCGTTTTAAGATTTACATATTTATTTACATTAGTATCTATTGTATGTTTGTTTGCATTGATTTGCATATTCAATTTAAGCATTAGTCGTTTTAAGATTTATTTATTCATTTATATTAGTACTTGTTGTATGTTAGTAGTAATCTAGGTTATACTTTGCGTAGACATATAGCAATCACCATGTTATTTGCGGAGACATATAGGAATTTCAACGTTATTCTATAGAAGCTCTACAACTTTTCAAAGAGATTCAGAGCTCCCTCACATGGCCTTCTGGATTTGCTCGGAGGTATAGCAATTTCAACGTTATTCTATAGAAGCTCTACACCTTTTCAAAGAGATTCAGAGCTAGGAATTCAGGTTTCTGGGCCAACCAGACAAGTTTCTGGGCCAACCAGACAGGTTCCTGGGCTAATAGGTGTATGGAAATACTGTGGGTACATATGGAATCTGGTTAATAGCCTGTAGCTTAAAGGTATCTGAGATCTCACCCCAGTATCGCATACACTATTAGAGATATCAAAATGATATCTCATTTGCATTAAGCTAACTCAATTTGCGGAAAGAAATTCCATTTACACAACTCTGCTCTGATTGAATTGTCGCCAGCAATGGGTCGAAAATGACACGTAATCACTGCTAAGCCTTTTGTTATTGCCAGAGGACCCAATTCACTTCTTAGTGTTAACTGACAGAGTTCCAAATACGAACATTTTGAAAAGCAGACAGGTTTTTTTTGTTATTAAAAAATTGAACACCATAATCAGAATTATTTGATTGACATTTAAAAAGGGGTAATGAGATTTGCAAATTAGAGTGTAGGATTTGTCAATTTTGGAGGGAAAATCAAAAATACTCAGAATCGAAAATAAATGAGATATGTCTCAAGGGGAAGGCTTAGAGGCCCTTCGTTCCCCCATTTCTGAGGGCAGGGAAGGAGGGGGGGGGCTAAGGGACTCTGCTGTTTTATTCCCTGTGATTTTTTATTTAATTTGTCGTCATTCAAAAAGCGAGGATTTCTGTTAAATAAATAATTCTTATACATTTTAAAATAGCTTTACGGGGTTTGAGGGAACGCTGTTGTTTTATTCCCTGTGATTTTTCTTTTCTTGATGTTCATTCAAAAAGCGAGGATTTCTGTTAAATAAATAATTCTTATACCTTTTAAAATAGCCTTACGGGGTTTGAGGGACTCTGTTGTTTTATTCCGTGTGATTTTTTATTTACTTGGTGTTCATTCAAAAAGCGAGGATTTCTGTTAAATAAATAATTCTTATACCTTTTAAAATAGCCTTACAGGGTCTGAGGGACTCTGTTGTTTTATTCGATGTGATTTTTTCTTTACCTGGTGTTCATTCAAAAAGCGAGGATTTATGTTAAATAATTAATTCTAATATTTTTTTAGTTCAATTTAAAGCGAGGATTTCTGTTAAATAAATAATTCTTATACCTTTTAAAATAGCTTCACGGGGTTCGAGGGACTCTGTTGTTTTATTCCGTGTGATTTTTTCTTTACTTGGTGTTCATTCAAAAAGCGAGGATTTCTGTTAAATAAATGATTCTTATATTTTTTACGTTCAATTGAAAGCGAGGATTTCTGTTAAATAAATAATTCTTATACCTTTTAAATTAGCTTTACGGGGTTTGAGGGACTCTGTTGTTTTATTCCGTGTGATTTTTTTTTCTTTACTTGGTGTTCATTCAAAAAGCGAGGATTTCTGTTAAATAAATAATTCTTATACCTTTTAAAAGTGATTTACGAGTTTTGATTGATTCTGTTGTTTTATTCCGTGTGATTTTTTATTTACTTGTTGTTCATTCAAAAAGCTAGGATTTCTGTTAAATAAATAATTCTTATACATTTTAAAATAGCTTTAAGGGGTTTGAGTGACTCTGTTGTTTTATTACATGTTATTTTTTATTTACTTGTTGGTCATTAAAAAAGCGATGATTTCTGTTAAATAAAGAATTCTTATACCTTTTAAAATGGCTTTATGGGGTTTGAGGGACTCTGTTGTTTTATTCCGTGTGTTTTTTTCTTTACTTGGTGTTCATTCAAAAAGCGAGGATTTCTGTTAAATAAATAATTCTTATATTTTTTCCGTTCAATTGAAAGCGAGGATTTCTGTTAAATAAATAATTCGTATACCTTTTAAAATAGCTTTACGGGGTTTGAGGGACTCTGTTGTTTTATTCCGTGTGATTTTTTTCTTTACTTAGTGTTCATTCAAAAAGCGAGGATTTCTGTTAAATAAATAATTCTTATACCTTTTAAAATAGCTTTACGGGGTTTGAGGGACTCTGTTGTTTTATTCCATGTGTTTTTTTCTTTACTTGATGATCATTCAAAAAGCGAGGATTTCTGTTAAATAAATAATTTTTATACCTTTTAAAATAGCTTTGCGGGGTTTGAGGGACTCTGTTGTTTTATTCCATGTGATTTTTTCTTTACTTGATAGTTCATTCAAAAAGCGAGGATTTCTGTTAAATAAATAATTCTTATACCTTTTAAAATAGCTTTACGGGGTTTGAGGGACTCAGTTGTTTTATTCCTTGTGATTTACTCTTTACTTGATGATCATTCAAAAGGCGATTATTTTTGTTAAAAAAATAATTCTTATAACTTTTAAAATAGCTTTATGAGTTTTGAGGTACTCTGTTGTTTTATTCCATTTGATTTTTCTTTGCTTGGTGTTCATTCAAAAAGCAATGATTTCTGTTAAATAAATAATTCTCATACCTTTACGGGGTTAGAGTGACTCTGATGTTTTATTCAATGTAATTTTTTCTTAACTCCGAATTCATTCAAAAAGCGAGGAGTCATGTTAAATAAATAATTCTTAGACCTTTTAAAATAGCTTTACGGGGTTTGAGGGACTCGCTTCTTTTATTCCATGTGATTTTTTCTTTACTTGCTCTTAATTCAAAAAGCAAGGATTTCTGTTAAATAAATAATTCTTATACCATTTAAAATGGTTTTACGGGGTTTGAGGGACTCTATTGTTTTATTCCATTTGATTTTTTCTTTACTTGTTAGTCATTCAAAAAGCGATGATTTCTGTTAAATAAATAATTCTTATACCTTTTAAAATAGCTTTACAGGGTTTGAGGGACTTTATTGTCTTATTCCGTGTGATTTTTGCTTTACTTTGTGGTCATTTAAAAAGCAAGGATTTCTTTTGAATATATAATTCTTATATTTTTTCCTTTCAATTTAAATCTATGATATCTGTTAAATAAATAATTCTTATACATTTTAAATTATCTTTAAGAGGTTTGAGAGATTCAGTTGTTTTATTCAATTTGGTTTTTTCTTTACATAGTGTTCACTCAAAAAGCAAGGATTTCTATTAAATAAATAATTCTTATACCTTTTAAAAGATCATTACGGGGTTTGAGGGACTCTGTTGTTTTATTCCGTGTGATTTTTTTATTTACTTAGTGTTCACTCAAAAAGCGAGGATTTCTTTTAAATAAATAATCCTTATACCATTTAAAATAGCTTTACGGCTTTTGAAGGACTAATTTGTTTTATTCCATTTGTTTTTTTCTTTACTTGATGATCATTCAAAAAGCGAAAATTTATTTTAAATAAATAATTTTTATACCTTTTAAAATAGCTTTACAGGGTTTGAGGGACTCTGTTGTTTTATTCCGTGTGATTTTTCTTTACTTGGTGTTCATTCAAAAAGCGAGGATTTCTGTTAAATAAATAATTCTTACACCTTTTAAAATAGCTTTACGGGGTTTGAGGGACTCTGTTGTTTTATTCCGTGTGATTTTTTTCTTTACTTAGTGTTCATTCAAAAAGCGAGGATTTCTTTTAAATAAATAATTCTTATACATTTTAAAATAGCCTTACGGCGTTTGAAGGACTCATTTGTTTTATTACATGTGTTTTTTTATTTACCTGATGATCAATCAAAAATCGAAGATTTCTGTTAAATAAATAATTTTTGTACCTTTAAAAATAGATTTACAAGGTTTGTGTGATTCCGTTGTTTTATTCCGTGTGATTTTTTCTTTGCTTTGTGTTCCTTCAAAAAGTGAGGATTTATGTTAAATAATTTATTATTATACCTTTTAAAAATATCTTTACTTGGTTTGAGTGACTTAATTGTTTCATTCAATGTTATTTTTTCTTTACTAGATGTTCATTCAAAAAGCGGCGATTTATGTTAAATAAATAATTTTTAGAACTTATATAATAGCTTAAAGGGGTTCGAGGGATTCCGTTGTTTTGTTCCGAGTGATTTTTTCTTTACTCGTTCTTCATTCAAAAAGTAAGGATTTCTGTTAAATAAATAATTCTTTTACATTTTAAAATAGCTTTACGGGGTTTGAGGGACTCTGTTGTTTTATTCCGTGTGATTTTTTATTTACATGCTTTTCATTCAAAAAGTGAGGATTTCTGTTAAATAAATATTCCTTATAACATATAAAATAGCTTTACGGGGTTTGAGTGACTCTTTTGTCTTATTCCGTGTGATTTTTTCTTTACTTGTTGTTCATTCAAAAAGCGAGGATTTATGTTTAATAAATAATTATTATACATTTTAAAATAGCTTTACTGGTTTTGAGGGACTCTGATGTTTTATTCTGTGTAATTTTTTCTTTGCTTGGTGTTCATTCAAAAAGCGAGAATTTCTGTTAAATAAATAATTCTTATACCTTTTAAAATAGCTTTACAGGGTTTGAGAGACTCTGTTGTTTTATTCCATGTGATTTTTTCTTTACTTAGTGTTCATTCAAAAAGCGAGGATTTCTGTTAAATGAATAATTCCTATACCTTTTATAATAGCTTTATGGGGTTTGAGGGACTCCGTTGTTTTATTACTTGTGGTTTTTTCTGTACTTGATGGTAATTAAAAAAGCGAGGATTTCTGTTAAATAAATATTTCTCATAACTTTTTAAATTTGTTTACGGGGTTTGAGGTGCTCTGTTGTTTTATTCAATTTGATTTTTCTTTACTTGTTGTTCTTTCAAAAAGTAAGGATTTATTTTAATTATATAATTCTTATACCTTTTAAAATAGATTTTCGGGTATTGAGGGACTCAGTTGTTTTATTCCATGTGACTTATTATTTACTTGATGTTCATTTAAAAGGCGAGGATTTCTGTGAAATAAATAATTCTAATACCATCTAAAATGGCTTTACGGGGTTTAAGAGATTCTGTTGTTTGATTCAGTGTGATTTTTTCTTTACATTTTGTTCCTTCAAAAAGTGAGGATTTCTGTTAAATAAATAATTCTTATAACATTTAAAAGAGCTTTACGGGGTTTGAGGGACTCAGTTTATGTTTTCCATATGATTTTTTCTTTACTTGTTGTTCTTTTAAAAGGCGGGGATTTATGTTCAATAAATAATTCCTATACCTTTTAAAATAGCCCTACGGGGATTGAGGGGCTCTGTTGTTTTATTGCGTGTGATTTATTATTTACTTTTTGTTCATTAAAAAAGAGAGGATTTATGTTAAATAAATAATTATAATATATTTTAGGTAAAATGTAAACCGTGTATTTCTGTTAAATAAATGTTGCTTATAAATTTTAAAATTACTTTAAGTTTTTTTCTATACTGTTTTGTTTTTATTCCAGTTTATTTTTTATTTAAGTTTTTTTAATAAAAAAAGATAATAGTTATTTTAAAAAAATGAGTTTAAGAGTTTTTAAAATAGATGTAATTGTTTTTAGTTACTCTGTTTATTTATTACGTATGATTTTTTCTTTACTTGATTTTCATTAAAACAGAGAGAGTTTCTTTTAAATAAATAATTATATTATTTTTTAATATAAATTATTTTAAGTTTAAGCAAATATAATGATAGGGTTATTAAAAAAGTTAGTTTTTTAAAAGCTTTACGGGTATTTAGAGACTCTGTTGTTTTATTCAGTTTGTTTTTTTCTTTAATTTGTCTTCATTAAGAAATAAAGGATTTCTGTTAAATAAATAATTCTCATAACTTTTAAAAGAGCTTTGCGAGGGTTGAGTTACTCTGTTGTTTTATTCCTTGTGATTTTTTATTTACTTTGTATTCATTCAAAAACTGAGGTTTTCTGTTAAATAAATAATTCCTATACCTTTTAAAATATCTTTACGGTGTTTGTGTGACTCAGTTGTTTTATTCCCTGTGATTTTTTCTTTACTTTATTTTCAATCAAAAAGAGACGATTTCTGTTAAATAAAGAATTATTTTGACTTATAAAATGGCTTTATGTGGTTTGAGGGACTCTGTTGTTATGTTCCGTGTGATTTTTTCTTTACATTGTGTTCATTCAAAAAGCGAGGATTTCTGTTAAATAAATAATTCCTATACCTTTTAAAATAGCTGTACGGGGTTTGAGGGACTCAGCTGTTTTATTTCATGTGATTTTTTCTTTAATTGATGGTCGTTTTATACCTTTTAAAATAGCTTTAATGGGTTTGAGGGACTCTGTTGTTTTATTACGTGTGATTTTTTCTTTACTTGATAGTCATTAAAAAAGCGAGGATTTCTGTTAAATAAATAATTCTTATACCTTTTAAAATGGCTTTACGGGGTTTGAGAGACTCTGTTGTTATATTCCGTGGGATTTTTTCTTTACTTGATAGTCATTCAAAAAGCGAGGATTTATGTTAAATAAATAATTCTTATACCTTTTAAAATGGTTTTACGGGGTTTGAGGGGCTCTGTTGTTTTATTCCGTGTGATTTTTGCTTTACTTGGTGTTCATTCAAAAAGCGAGTATTTATTTTGAATAAATAATTCTTATATTTTGTACGTTCAATTTAATGCGTTTATTTATGTTAAATAAATAATTCTTATAAAATTTAAAAAAGCTTTACGGGGTTTGATTAACTGTGTTGTTTTTATTCCATGTGATTTTTTCTTTACTTGATGGTCATTCCAAAAGCGAGGATTTCTGTTAAATAAATAATTCTTATACTTTTTAAAATAGCTTTACGGGGTTTGAGGGACTCTGTTGTTTTATTCCGTGTGATTTTTTCTTTACTTGTTGTTCATTCAAAAAGCTAGAATTTCTGTTAAATAAATAATTCTTATATTTTTTCCGTTCAATTATTTTCAGTGTAAGCAAATATAATGCTATGGTTAGTAAAAAAGTTAGTTATTTAAAAGCTTTACGGGGTTTGAGAGACTCGGTTGTTTTATTCCGTTTGTTTTTTTCTGTACTTGGTCTTCATTCAAAAAGCAAGGATTTCTGTTAAATAAATATTTCTCTTACCTTTTAAAAAAGCTTTACGGGGTTTGAGGGACTCTGTTGTTTTATTCAATGTGATTTTTTATTTACTCCGTATTAATTCAAAAACTGAGGATTTCTGTTAAATAAATAATTCCTATAACTTTTAAAATAGCTTTACTGGGTTTGAGTAACTCCTGTGTTTTATTCAATGTGATTTTTTCTTTACTTGATATTCCTTCAAAAAGCGACTATATCTGTTAATTAAAGAATTCTTATGCAATTTAAAATGGCTTTACGGGGTTTGAGGGACTCTGTTGTTTTTTTCAGTGTGTTTTTTTCTTTACTTGTTCTTCATTCAAAAAGCGAGGATTTATGTTAAATAAATAATTCCTATACCTTTTAAAATAGCTTTACATGGTTTGAATGAGTCAGCTTTTTTTGTTAATGTGATCTTTTCTTTAATTTTTTTTATTTATATGCCAATTAAAATTGCTGTTATGTTTTTGTGTTAATCTTTTGTTTTAGTACGTTTTATTTTTTATTTGCTTTGTGTTCATTAAAATATAGAGGATTTATTTTAAATAAATAATTATCATAAATTTTAAAATGTCTTTGAAGGTATAGAGATACTCAGATTTTTTATTAGATGTGATTTTTTCTTTACTCAGTATTCATTCAAAAACTGATGTTTTCTGTTAAATAAATAATTTCAAGACATTTTAAAAGAGCTTTACGGGGTTTGAGGAACTCCTTTCTTTTATTCCATGTTATTTTTTATTTAATTGTTTTACAAAAAAAAAGAGACGATTTCTTTTAAATAAAGAATTCTTATAACTTTTAAAATAGATTTACGGGGTTTGAGGGACTCCGTTGTTTTTTTCCTTGTTATTTTTCTTTAATTTTTAGTAATTAAAAAAGCGTTTCTTTATGTTAAATAATTAATTATCATAACTATTAAAATTGTTTTACGGTGTTTGAGTGTCTCTGTTGTTTTATTCCGTTTGATTTTTCTTTACTTATTGTTCATTAAAAAAGTAAGAATTTATGTTAATTAAATAATTCCTATACCTTTTAAAATAGATTTAAGGGGATTGAGGGACTCAGGTGTTGTATTCCATGTTACTTTTTCTTTACTTGTTTATCATTCAAAAAGCGAGGATTTCTGTTAAATAAATAATTCTATTACCTTCTAAAATGGCTGTATGGGGTTTAAGGGACTCTGTTGTTTTATTCCGTGTGATTTTTTCTTTATACGTTGTTCCTTAAAAAATCGAGGATTTCTGTTAATTAAATAATTCTTATAACTTTTAAAAGATATTTACGGGGATTTAGTGACTCAGTTTTTTTTTTCACTGTGATTTATTATTTACTTGTTGTTCATTTAAAAAGCGGGGATTTCTGTTAAATAAATAATTCCTATACCTTTTAAAATAGCTTTATGGGGTTTGAGGGACTCTGTTGATTTATTCCGTGTGATTTTTTCTTTACTTGATGGTCATTCAAAAAGCGAGAGTTTCTTTTAA
This sequence comes from Artemia sp. Qi Xiang Cuo, assembly GCF_049724085.1. Taxonomy (NCBI): domain Eukaryota; kingdom Metazoa; phylum Arthropoda; class Branchiopoda; order Anostraca; family Artemiidae; genus Artemia; species Artemia sp. Qi Xiang Cuo. The sequence continues at coordinate 31,319,921 of NC_142804.1, read as the reverse complement.
ATAAATAATTATTATATTTTTTCCGTTCAATTGTTTTCAGTGTAAGCCAATATAATGCTAAGTGGAGTAAAGAAGGTAGTTATTTAAAAGCTTTACTGGGTTTTAGAGACTCTGTTGTTTTATTCCGTTTGTTTTTTTCTTTAATTGGTGTTCATTCAAAAAGCAATTATTTCTTTTAAATAAATAATTATCATAACTTTTAAAATACCTTTGCTGGGTTTGAGAGGCTCAGGTGTTTTATTAAATGAGATTTTTTATGTAATCAGTAATCAATCAAAAACTCATGTTTTATGTTATTTAAATAAGTAAAATACGATTTAAAATTTCTTTACTGTGTTTGAGTAACTCATTTGTTTTATTCCCTGTGATTTTTTCTTTAATTTCTAGTCAATCAAAAAGCAAGGATTTCTGTTAAATAAAGAAATCTTTTACATTTTAAAATGGCTTTATGGGATTTGTTGGACTCCGTTAGTTTGTTCCGTGTGATTTTTCTTTACTTGTTCTTCATTCAAACAGAGATGATTTATGTTAAATAAATAATTACAATAAATTTTATTATGTCTTTACGGGGTTTGAGTGAGTTAGCTGTTTTATTCAATTTGATTTTTTATGTACTTGATAGTAATTCAAAAAGCGAGGATTTTTGTTAAATAAATAATTCTTATACCTTTTAAAATGGTTTTACGGGGTTTGAGGGACTCTGTTGTTTTATTCTGTGTGATTTTTTCTTTACTTGGTGTTCATTCAAAAAGCGAGGATTTCTGTTAAAAAAATAATTATTATATTTTTTCCTTTAAATTGAAAGCGAGTATTTCTGTAAAATAAATAATTCTTATATCTTTTAAAATAGCTTTACGGGGTTTGAGGGACTCTGTTGTTTTAGTCCTTGTGATTTTTTTCTTTACTTTTTGTAATTGAAAAAACCTAGGATTTATTTTAAATAAATAATTATTATACCTTTTAAAATTGATTTACGTTTTTTGAATGACTCAGCTGTTTTATTCCGTTTGATTTTTTCTTTGATTTGTGTTCTTTCAAAAAGAGAAGTTTCATCTTAAAGAAATAATTCTTATACATTTTAAAATAGCTTTAATGTGTTAGCGAGACTCTTTTGTATTATGCCATTTTATTTTTTATTTCGTTTTTATTAAGAAAAAAATATATTAGTTATTTTATATAAATTATTACTATAAATTTTAAAATGTATTTCCGGGGTTTGTGGGACTCCGATTGTTTATTCCATGTGATTTTTCTTTAATTGTTTGTAATTAAAAAAGCGACGATTTATGTTAAATAAATAATTATTATACCTTTTAAAATTGCTGTATGGGGCTTGAGGGACTCTGTTGATTTATTCGGTGTGATTTTTTCTTTACATGTTGTTCCTTCAATAATAGAGGATTTCTGTTAAATATATAATTCTTATACCTTTTAAAATAGCTTGACGGGGTTTGAGGGACTCAGTTGTTTTATTCCATGTGATTTTTTCTTTACTTGATGGTCATTCAAAAAGAGATGATTTCTTTTAAATAAATAATTCTTATACCTTTTAAAATAGCCTTAAAGGGTGTGAGATAGACAGTTGTTTTATTGCTTGTGATTTTTTCTTTACTTGGTGGTCATTCAAAAAGCGAGGATTTCTGTTGAATAAATAATTCTTATATTCTTTCCGTTCAATTGAAACCGAGGATTGCTGTTAAATAAATAATTCTTATACCTTTTAAAATAGCTGTACGGGGTTTGATGGAATCTACTGTTTTGTTCCATGTGAATTTGTCTTTACTTGATGGTCATTAAAAAAGCGAGAGTTTCTTTTAAATAAATAATTCTTTTATTTTTTCAGTTAAATTATTTTAAGTTTAAGACAATATAATGCTAATGGTATTAAAGAATTTAGTTATTTAAAAGCTTTACGGGTTTTTAGAGACTCGGTGGTTTTATTCCATTTGTTTTTTTCTTTACTTAGTGTTAATTCAAAAAGAGAGGATTTCTGTTAAATAAATAATTCTCATACCTTTTAAAATAGCTTTACAAGGTTTGAGTGACTCTGTTGTTGTATTCCATGTGATTTTTTATTTACTTTGTATTCATTCAAAAAGCGAGGTTTTCTTTTAAAGATTTAATTCAAATAACTATTATAATAGCTTTACGGTGTTTGAGTGAATCCTTTGTTTTATTCCATGTGATTTTTTATTTACTTGATATTCAAACAAAATGAAACGATTTCTGTTATATAAAGAATTCTTTTACATTTTAAAATGGCTTTATGGGATTTGAGGGACTCCGTTATTTTGTTCGATGTGATTTTTTCTTTACTTGGTGTTCATTCAAAAAGAGATGAGTTATGTTAAATAAATATTTCCTATAAATATTATTATGGATATAAAGGGTTTTAATTAGTCTTCTGTTTTATTTACTTAAATCATTTATTTAATATAATTTATTCTTTTGAAAGATACTATTTCTTTAATTTGTTTTAGTGAGTCCGTTGTTTTAGTCCGTGTGATTTTTTCTTTAAATTGTGGTCATTAAATTAGCGAGGGTTTATGTTAAATAAATAATTCTCATACATTTAAATATGGCTCTGAAAGGTGTGAGTGACTCTGTTGTTTTAGTACCTGTGATTTTTTCTTTACTTCCTTTTCATTAAAAAAGTGAGGATATCTTTTAAATAAATAATTCTTATACCTTTTAAAATGTCTTTACGGGGATTGATGGACTCGGTTGTTTTATTACATGTGATTTATTCTTTAATTGATGTTCATTCAAAAGGCGAGGATTTCTGTTAAATAATTAATTCTTCTACCTTTTAAAATGGCTTTACGGGGTTTGAGGGACTCGGTTGTTTTATTCCGTGTGATTTTTTCTTTACTTGGTGTTCATTCAAAAAGCGAGGATTTCTGTTAAATATATAAGTCTTATACCTTTTAAAATAGCTTTACGGGGTTTGAGGGACTCAGTTTTTTTTTTTCATGTGATTTTTTCTTTACTTGATGGTCATTCAAAAAGCGAGGATTTCTGTTAAATAAATAATTCCTATACCTTTTAAAATAGCTTTACGGGGTTTGAGAGACTCAGTTGTTTTATTGCGTGTGATTTTTTCTTTACTTGGTGTTCATTCAAAAAGCGAGGATTTCTGTTAAATAAATAATTCTTATATTTTTTACGTTCAATTGAAACCGAGTATTTCTGTTAAATAAATGATGCTTATACCTTTTAAAATAGCTTTACGGGGTTTGAGGGACTCTGTTGTTTTATTCCGTGTGATTTGTTCTTTACTTGATGGTCATTCAAAAAGCGAGGATTTCTTTTAAATAAATAATTCTTTTATTTTTTACGTTCAATTATTTTCAGTTTAAGCCAATATAATGATAGGGGGAGTAAAAACGGTAGTTATTTCATGGCTTTAACGGGGTTTGCGCGGACTCTAGCCATGTTTTATTCTTCGTGTGTTTTTTTCTCTACTTCGGT